>NW_028274812.1:93591357-93891457 GCF_037043125.1 Eumetopias jubatus
GGTATATATACAGTGGGATATTATTCAGCTCTAAAAAAGAAAAAAATTCTGACACATACTACAACATGGATGAAACTTGAGGCTATTATGCTAAGTGAAATAAGCCAGTCACAAAAAGATAAATACTGTATGATTCCACTTAAATGAGGAATCTAGAGTAGTCAAATTTATAGACAGAAAACAATGGTGTAATGGTTAATTTTATGTGTAAACTTAACTGGCCACAAGCTGCCCAGATATTTGGTTAAATGTTATTCAGGGTTTGTCTAGCAGAGTGATGCTGAATGAAATTCACTTCTGAACTGATAGACTAAGTAAAGCAGATTCCCCTCTTCAATGTGGGTGGGCCTTATCCAATCCACTGAAAGCCTGAATAGAATAAAAAGGCTGAATAAAAAAGAATTCATTTTCTCTGTGCCTGCCTGTCTTCAAGCTGGCACACTGTTTTTTTTCCTGCCTTTGGACTCAAACTCAGACTGCAATTTACACCATTGTCTCTCCTTTTTCTCAGGCCTTTGGATTCACACTGGAATTATACCATTGTCCCTCCTTGGTCTCCAGCTTGCTGACTGCAGATCTTGCGACTTCTCAGCCTCCATAATCATGTGAATCAACTCCTTATAATAAATCTCTTTTTCTATTGGTCCTATTTCTTTGAAGAACCCTGAATAATATAAATGGTGATTGCCATAGGCTGAAGATAGAAAGTAGTAGGGAATTACTGTTGAATGGGTACAGAATTTCCATTTATAAGATGAAAAGTTTTGGAAATAGATGATGGTGACTATTGTACAACAATGTGAATGTACTCAATATCACTGAACTTTATACTTTAGAATGATTAAAACAATAAATCTCATGTTATGTGTACCACAATTATAAAAAATTTTAAATAGTCAGTCCTACTGAACAAAACATCTTTTGGTTCTGCTTTAACCAACAGTTATCCAACTTTTTGGTCTGAGGACACTTTTATACTCCTAAAAATTAATAAGGACCCATAGGACTTTTGTTGATATGGATTATATCTATCAATGTTCACCATCTTAGAGATTAAAACTGAGAAGATTCAAAATATTTATTAATTCATTTAAAATAATAATGAACTCATTATATGTAAACATAATACATTTTAAGAATATTAAGTATATTTCCCAATATATAAGTACTTTACTAAGAAAGGTAGCATTGTTTTACATTTTTAAAAATATTCTTAAATATCTAGCTAAATATGAGACAGTTGAACCTCCCTATCTTCTACATTCAAGTTGGAATACTGTACTTTGCTTGAAGAATTAAGAAAATCCAGCCTCATACAAATACATACTTGGAAAGTAGAGTTTAAAAGTACTTAGGATAAGAATGGATATTGCTTAATATTATAGTCAAATTCAAAAAGAAGTAGTACCTAAATGTTAGTTGCAATGAGGAATCTGAAACCATACCAATAATTTTTTTATGCTGTTACATTAAGTCCATTGGTCTATTCTGTAGAATTTGAGTAAATCTTCCATCCATGCATTATAATATGCATTTTTCATTTAGAAAATACTGGTTCACTAAGTTATCACTCAGCTCTTTCAAATGTTGACACATTTCATTACTCAAAATTTAAAAAACACATTTATTAATATCACCACTAACCTCATCAGAAAAAGTCTTAAAGTATTTGGAAAGTTGATATAAATTTTACAAAATTCTAATTTTCATTTGAAAGCTCATTTTGTCATTAGCAACAAATACTGTCAGGGGTGTTCCCTGAAATGACAGGTTCACTTTGTTCAAATTTGAGACAATGTCTGCCAAATAATCAAGTCTGAATAACCCTAGTTTGTCTGTCATTCTTTCATGTAGAAAACCGTATTCTATGAAACAGTGGCTGGTTCAGCTTGCAACTCAATCACACAAGTTCTTTTCCTCTAAACAATACAACACCAATAGAAAACTAATGAATATGGTTTGATAGAGGAGTTTAAAAAATAAAACTTAATAATTTTATTATAAACCTAAAGATGGCAAAGTGACTTTAATCCTATCCCTGAGTCATAGTGTATTAAATAAAATGAAATAGAAAAATAAACTTTATATTTAATAAAACCAAGAACATCTTTAACTCCAAATCACAAATTATAGAGAATACATAATAATGAAATTTGAACCAAATTTAGTGAAGACCATGGAAACTACTAAATCCTGAATAAACTACAGTTTCCTTTAAAAATTAAGTTAGGTGTCCAGAAAGGCCGTATTAATAATTCTTTACTGGAGTGTCTGAATGCTAAAGTGGAAATGGGTTGAAGGACAATCAGAAAACAAGTCAATATTCAAATCCTCTTTCTATTTTACTAGGTGACCATCTAATCCCATGCAAACTCTAAAGGATCCACATTGCACATCTGCTCAAGTCCTACACTAGCATAATGGGTTGAGAAAAGTGTAATAAATAAGAACATATGAAGCATATACAATGAGAGAACAAGAAATTTTCTGAAAAATAATTTAGAATGCTTAAAAATATAACAAATTAACGGAGACAAGTGTTTGAAGAATATATAAGGAAAACAACCAAATGAGATACAAAGTTACCTGGCAAAACTCAGGAAAGAAACAGATGATGACAATAAAACCATACAGAAATAAAGGACATATCAGAAGTTGAAATAAATAGATTGAATGCTGCTGAAAATAAGGTAAGCCATAAGGTTAGAGACAAGCACACAAAATGAAATAGAAAAGAACACAGATAAAAGAAAATAGAAAGAACATAACAAATAAGGGCAATACACAAAGAGCTGTAATTAGTGTTTTGAAAGAAGAAATCTCAGCAAATGGAAACAAATTTTAAATATTTTAAAAGAAACAAATTTTCTAAAAAAACCAAATATGCTAATTAGAAAGAAATTCTATATTTCACTTAAAATTATGTAAGGGGAGGCAGTTCAAGATGGCAGTGTAGGAGTATCCTGAACTCACCTCCTCCCACAGACACAACAAATCTACAGCTATATATGCAACAATTCTCTCTGAAAAAAACCCTGAAAACTACCTGAAACCTACACACACACACAAACACAAATTAAATGGCCTCATCGAGGTGAACAGTAGAGGCAGAGAAGCACTCTCACCAACAATCTAACCCTGGGAGTGGTGACCCATAGTCAGGAATAAAGAAAAATCTCATAAATACAAAACTTCTCCCAGAGGAGCGAAGGGTTTGTGCCCCACATTAGGCACTTCAACCCTTGAGACAAGCACTGGGGAGATAAGCCTCCAAAATATGTAGTTTTGAAAACCAATGGAGATGTGGAGCCTGGGTGGCTCAGTCAGTTCAGCAGCCAACTCTTGATTTCTGCTCAGGTCATGATCTCAGGGTCCTGGGATCAAGCACTGCATCAGGCTCCTTGCTCAGTGGGAAGTCTGCTTAAGGATTCTTTCTCCCTCTCCCTCTGCCCCTCCCCCTACTCATTTGCTTGTGCTCTCTCTCTCTCTCACTCCTCTTTCTCGCAAATAAATATGGATATTTGTAAAATGTCAGAGCTAGAATTTAGAACAACGATTATAAAAATACTAGCTGGGCTTGAAAAAAAGCATAGAAGACACTAGAGAATCCCTTTCTGGAGAAATAAAAGAACTACAATCTAATCAGGTTGAAATCAAAAAGGGTATTGCTGAGATGCAATGAACTATGGAAGCTCTTCCTGCTAGGATAAATGAGGCAGAAGGGAGAATAAGTGATAGTGAAGATAAAATTACAGAGAATAAAGAAACTCAGCAAAAGAGAAATAAACAATAACTGGACCATGAGGGGAGGATTTGAGAGATCAGCGATACCAAGAGCAAAACAATATTAGAATTATTGGGGTCCCAAAGGGAGAGGAAAGAGAGCGAAGGGCAGAACATATATCTGAGCAAATTATAGCTGTTCCCTAATAGCTGAGAACTTCCCTAATCTGGAGAAGGAAACAGGCACTCAAGCCCAGGAGGCACAGAGAGCCCCTCTTAAAATCAATAAAAATAGATCAACACCCTAATATGTAACAGTGAATCTTGCAAAGTTCAGAGATAAAGAGAAAATCCCAAAAGCAGCTCGAGAAAAGAGGTCCTTAATCTACAAGGTTAGGAACATTAGACTGGCAGAAGACCTGTCCACAGAGACCTGGCAGGCCAGAAAGGGTTGGCATGGTAAATTCAGGGTACTAAATGAGAAAAACATGCAACAAGAATACTTTATCCAGCAAGGCTGTCATTCAGAATGGAAGGAGAGATAAAGAGCTTCTAGGAAAAACAGAAACTAAAAGAATTTGTGATCACTAAACCAGCCCTGCAAGAAATATTAAAGGGGAGTCTGTAAGAGAAGAGAGAGCCTAAAGTAACATACACCAGAAAGGAACAGAGACAATAGACAGAAACAGGGTTTTAGAGGTAATAAAATGGCACTAAATTCATAACTCTAAATGTAAATGGGCTAAATGTTCCAATTAAAAGACACAGGATATCAGACTGGATAAAAAAGCAAGATCCATCAATATGCTGTCTACAAGGGACTCATTTTAGATCCAAAGAAACCTCCACACAAAAAGTGAGGGTGGAGAACCATTCATCATGCTAATGGACATCAAAAGAAAGCTGGCCTACAATCCTTATATCACAAAAATTAGATTTTAAAACAAAGACTGTAGTAAGGGATGAAGAGGTATACTATATCATTCATAATGGGTCTATCCAACAAGAAGACATAACAATTATAAGTACTTATGCTTCTAACATGGGAGCAGCCAATTTTATAAGTTAATAAAAAATTAAAGAAACACATTGATAATAATACAATAATAGTAAGGGACTTTAACACCACACTCACAGCAATAGACAGATCATCTAAACAGAGGGTCAACAAGGAAATAAGGGCTATGAAAAACACACTGGACCAGATGGACTTCAAAAATATAGAGCATTCCATCCTAAAGCAACAAAATACACATCCTTCTCGAGTGCACATGGAACATTCTTCAGAATAGATCACATACTGAGTCACAAACAGGTCTCAACTGGTACCAAAAGATTGAGATTATTCCCTGCATATTTTCAGACCACAGTGCTTTGAAACTGGAACTCAATCAAAAGAGGAAATTTGGATGGAAGGAACTCAAATACGTGGAGGTTAAAGAGCATCCTACTAAAGAATGAATGGGTCAACCAGGAAATTAAAGAGGAATTTAAAAAATCCATGGAAACAAATGAAAATGAAAACACAACTGTTCAAAACCTTTGGGATACAGCAAAGGTGGTCCTAAGAGGGAAGTACATAGCAATAGAAGCCTTTCTCAAGAAACTAGAGAAGTCTTAAAACACAAGCTAACCTTACACCTAAAGGAGCTGGGTGGGGAAAGAACAGCAAATAAAGCCTAAACCAAGCAGGAGATAAGAAATAATAAAGATTAGAGCAAAAATCAATGAAATAGAAACCAAAAGAACCAAAACAAATAGAAACCAAAAATCAATGAAAAAGAAACCAAAAGAAACCAAAACCAAAAAACACTAGAACAGATCAATGAAACTAGAAGCTGGTTCTTTGAAAGAATTAAAAAGATCAATAAACCCCTAGACAGACTTATCAAAAAGAGAGAGAGAGAGAAAGAGAGAGAGAGAAAGGACCCAAATTAATAAAATCATGAATGAAAGAGGAGCAATCATGACCAACACCAAGGAAATACAAAGAATTTTAAGAACATATTATGAACAACTATATGCCAACAATTTAGGCAATCTTGAAAAAGTGGATGCCTTCCTAGAGACGTATAAACTACCAAAACTGAAACAGGAAGAAATAGAAAACCTGAACAGACCCATAACCAGCAAAGAAACTGAAGCAGTAATCAAAAATCTCCCAACAAACAAGTGTCCAGGGCCAGACGGCTTCCCAGGGGAATTCTATCAACCATTTAAAGAACTAATATACTGTGCATATTTACTGTACACTTTTTATCATATTCTATTCTTTAGAGAAAGACAAATCTGGTTTTTAATCCTGGTTCTCTATTTACTGACTGGGCAAGATTGGCAATTTACTTAAAGGTTCTAAGAAAATCCTTAATTTCATCATCTATTAAAAGGAGTCAGGGCTCCTGGGTGATTCAGTCAGTTAAGCATCTGCCCTCAGCTTGGGTCATGATCCCGGGGTCCTGGGATCAAGCCCCCCATCAGGCTCCCTGCTCGGCGGGGAGTCTGCTTCTCCCTCTACCTCTGCTACTCCCCCTGCTTGTGCTCTCTCCCTCTGTCAAATAAATAAATAAAATCTTTAAAAAATAATAAGATAAAAACAAAAGGAGTCAGTATCAGCACCAAAAGGTTATTGTAAGAATAAAATGAGTAGGAAAAGGATTTAATGGAGAGAAGATAATATTGAATAAACTGTATTCATATTAATAACAAAGCTGCAACAATAGTGGAAGTTGTGCCAGTGACAGAAGTAGTAGTAGGAAAAAGACAGTCTCTTCAACAAATGGTGTTGGGAAAATTGGACAGCCACATGCAGATGGTAAGGACCATTTCCTTATACCACACACAAAAATAGTCTCAAAATTGGATAGCCACATGCAAATGGTAAGGACCATTTCCTTACACCAGAGCAAAAGTTACTATAATTTTACTATTATTTTTGGCAAAATACTTTGGAGGGGTGAGTCTCTTTTTTTCAGTAATAAAATAGTTTTGGTTTGGAGTGCCTGGGTGGCTCAGATGGTTAAGCATCTGCCTTTGGCTCGGGTCATGATCCCAGGGTCCTGGGATCGAGCCCCACATCGGGCTCCTGGCTCAGCGGGAAGCCTGCTTCTCCTTCTCCCTCTGCCTCTCTCCCTACTCATGCTCTCTCTCTCTGTACCTCTGTGTCTCAAATGAATAAATAAAATCTTTAAAAAATAGTTTTGATTTGATTTAACATTAATATCTTTTAAAAATAATTATTCAAATTTTATTGTTCTGGTTCATATGGTGGAAAGTATATGTGATTTTATTCATTTAAAATTCATTTAAAATTTTAAATGAATAGATTAAATAAATAAAATTCATTTAAAAATTTTAAAATTTTATTACATATATATATTACCATTTAGTCAAAGTGAATAAATGAATGTGTATTTTCAAAAAAAAAAAAAGAACTAATACCTGTTCTTCTGAACCTGTTTCAAAAAACAGAAATGGAAGGAAAACTTCCAAACTCATTCTTTGAAGCCAGCATTACCTTGATCCCAAAACCAAACAAAGACCACATCAAAAAGGATAATGACAGACCAATATCCCTGATGAATATGGATGCAAAAATTCTCACCAAAATACTAGCCAATAGGGTCCAACAGTACACTGAAAGGATTTTTCACCACGATCAAGTGGGATTTATTCCTGGGCTGCAAGCGTGGTTTACCGTTCGCAAATCAATCAACGTGATCCATCACATTAATAAAAGAAAGAACAAGAACCATATGATCCTCTCAATTGATGCAGAAAAAGCATTTGACAAAAATACAGCATCCTTTCTTGATTAAAACTCTCCACAGTAGGGAAAGAGGGAAATACCTCAATATCATAGAAACTACTATAAAAAGCCCACAGTGAATATCATTCTCAATGGGGAAAAACTGAGAACTTCTCCCCTAAGGTCAAGAATAAGACAGGGATGTCCACTATCACCACTGCTATTCAACATAGTACTAGAAGTCCTGGGCTCAGCAATCAGACAACAGAAAGAAATAAAAGGCAAAGGCCAAATTGGCAAAGAAGTCAAACTCTCACTCATTGCAGATGACATGATACTCTATGTGGAAAACCCAGAAGACTCCACCCCAAAACTGCTAGAACTCATACAGGAATTCAGTAAAGTGGCAGAACATAAAATCAATGCACAGAAATCGGTGGCATTTCTATACACCAACAATGGAGACAGAAGAAAGAGAAATTAAGGAGTCGATCCCATTTACAATTGTACCCAAAACTATAAGATACCTAGGAATAAATCTAACCAAAGAGGTAAAGGAACTGTACTTCAAAAACTATAGAAGTTATGAAAGAAATTGAGGAAGACACAAAGAAATGGAAAAACGTTCCATGCTCATGGATTGGAAGAACAAATACTGTGAAGATGTCAATGCTACCTAGAGCAATCTACACATTCAGTGCAATCCCCATCAAAATACCATCCACTTTTTTCAAAGAAATGGAACAAATAATCCTAAAATTTATATGGAACCAGAAAAGACCCTGAATAGCCAGAGGAATGTTGAAAAAGAAAAGCAAAGCCAGTAGCATCACAATTCCGGACTTCCAGCTCTATTACAAAGCTGTCATCATCAAGACAGTATGGTACTGGCACAAAAATAGACACATAGATCAATGGAACAGAATAGAGAGCCTAGAAATGGACCCTCAACTCTATGGTCAACTAATCTTTGACAAAGCAGGAAAGAATGTCCAATGGAAAAAAGACGGTCTCTTCAACAAATGGTGTTGGGAAAATTGGACAGCCACATGCAGATGGTAAGGACAATTTCCTTACACCACACACAAAAATAGTCTCAAAACTGGATAGCCACATGCAAATGGTAAGGATCATTTCCTTACACCATAGACAAAAACAGACTCAAAATTGATGAAAGACCTAAATGTGAGACAGGAATCCATCAAAATCCTTGATGAAAACACAGGCAGCAAATGCTTTGACCTCAGCCACAGCAACTTCTTGCTAGACACATCACCAAGGCAAGGAAAACAAAGGCAAAAATGAACTATTGGGACTTCATCAAGATATAAAGACTTTGCACAGCAAAGGAAATAGTCAACAAAACCAAAAGACAACCAACAGAATGGGAGAAGATATTTGCAAATGACATCAGATAAAGGGCTAGTATCCAAAATCTATAAAGAATTTATCAAACTCAACACCCAGAAAACAAAAATAATCCAGTGAAGAAATAGGCAGAAGACATCCAAATGGCCAACAGACACATGAAAAAGTACTCAATATCACTCCAGATCAGGGAAATACAAATCAAAACTACAATGAGATACCACCTCACAACCACTCAAAATGGCTAAAATTAACAAGTCAGGAAACAACAGATGTTGGCAAGGATGCAGAGAAAGGGGAACCCTCTTACACTGCTGGTGGGAATGCAAGCTTCTACAGACACTCTGGACAACAGTACCGAGGTTCCTCAAGAAGTTAAAAATAGAGCTGCCCTACAACCCAGCAACTGTACTACAAGATGTTTACCCCAAAGATACATATATAATGATCTGAAGAGGTACATGCACCCCAATGTTTACTGCAGCAATGTCCACAATAGCCAAACTAAGGAAAGAGCCAAGATGTACATCGACAGATGAATGGATAAGGAAGATGTGGTACATATATATACAATGGAATATTACTTAGCCGTCAGAAAGAATGAATACTTACCATTTACACTGACGTGGATGGAACTGGAGGGCATTATGCTGAGTGAAATAAGTCAGAGAAAACAATTATTATATGGTTTCACTCATATGTGGAATATAAGAAACAGCACAGAGGATCATAGGGGAAAACTGAATGGGAAGTCATCAGAGAAGGAGAAAAACCATGAGAGACTCTTAACTATAGGAAAGAAGCTAAGGGCTGCTGGAGGGGAGGTGGGTAGGGGGATAGGGTAATTGGGTGATGGGCATTAAGGAGGGCACATCATGTGATGAGCACTGGGTGTTATATGCAACTGATGAATTATTGAATTCTACATCTGAAACTAATGATGTACTATATGTTGGCTAATTGAATTTAAATAAATAAAAAAAGGAATAGGGGATGGGAGAATTAAAAAAATAAATCAGAAAAGAAAACCAATGGGGCTTATGAAGGAGAAACATACAATTCTAGGGAATGGAGATCGTGTACTTACAGGGTTCATGCACAGAACCATTTTCTCTGGAATAATATAAAAGCATCAGATTGACAAGCCAGTGGATCACACATGAAGGAGATTCATTTGCTAACATTAAGGCCTCTGCTGGAGGGCAAAAGCCTAAAGTGACTCTCTCCAAGGACAGAGATGCTAGAGTTTGTCATCTTTCGCATTTTTCCTCTACCTTGCTGGTAATGGCCAAAGTGCTGTCTCCCTCTACATGGCTGGTGCCAGCACAGATGGATGCAATTTTTGCATTCTAACCTGCTAGCACCAGTGAGAAAACATACTGCCCCACCATGCTGCCATCTAACCAGGTGGATAAGTGCCCCACCAATTTGTATGCTCCCATGACTACCACCTGACCTGTCAGCACCTCACCCCTCTGAGCTTCTTCCACAACCAAGCCAGGTTAGTGAGTATGTAGAACTCACACAGGGAATGCCCTTTGAGTGCCTAGATCTGGTGGCCAGGGGGCATTACGTTTCTGGGACCCATGGGTCTGAAACAATCAAAGAGACAGTATGAGAGACAACCAAGAAAAATTTTTTAAAAATAAATAAGGTTCATTTCCTACATAACCACTCCTTCAAGCCTGGAAGAGATAGCTACTTCACCTCATACATAGGCATCATTCAGAGTCAAGCAATGTGAGGAAACAGAGGAGTATGGTACAAATGAAAGAACAAGTAAACCAACAGGGGAAAAGGAAACCTTAATGAAACAAAGATAAATAATTTACCTGAGAAAGAGTTCTAAGTAATGTTTATATAGTTACTCAATTGAACTATGAAAAAAGACATGGATGAAAACAGTGAGAACATCAACACAGAGACAGAAAATATAATAAAGTACCAAACAGAAGTCACAGAGTTGAAGAATACAAAAACTGAACTGAAAAATACACTAGCAGTGTTCAACAGCACACTGGATGAAGAAGAGGAGTCAGTGGGCTGGAAAATAAAGAAGTGGAACTCACCCAAACAGGGCAAAAAAAAAAAAAAATTAAAAGTGAAGTTAACTTAAGGAACCTATGAAACACCGTCAAGCATGCTAACATGTGCATTATAGGGGTCCGATAAGGAGAAGGGACAGAGAAAGGTTCAGAAAACTTACATGAAGAAATAATGGCTGAAAACTTCCTAACCAGGGGAAGGAATCAGACATCCAGATCCAGGAAACCCAGAGATCCAAACAAGATGAACCCAAAGAGACCAAAACCAATACAAATTACACTGGACCCCTGAACAACACAAGGGTTAGGAACCCCAAAACACCACACAGTGAAAAATCCACATGTAACTTAATTTCTAATAGCTTACTGTTGACCAGAAGCCTTACCAATAACATTAAAAAGTCAATTAACACATATTTGTATGCTATACATACTATATATTATAGTCTTATAATAAAGTAAGCTAGAAGAAAGAAATGTCATTAAGAAAATCATAAGTATGGAAAAATACATGTATAGTACTGTACTGTATGTATCTGCATGTAAGTGGACATATACCGTTCAAAACCATGTTGTTCAAGGGTCAGCTGTATAATTACAATGTCAAAAGTTAAAGAGAAAATCTTAAGCAAGAGAAAAACAGCTTATTACAAAAAGGGAACCCACACAAAACCATCAGTAAATTTTTCAGCAGTAAATTTGCAGGCAAGAAGAAAGTGGCATGATATATTTGAGGTACTGAATGGAAAAGATTTCTAGTCAAGCATACTCTACATGATAAAGTTATCATTCAGAACTGAAGGAGAAATGAAGAGCTTTTGAGACAGCAAAAAGCTAAATAAGTTATTCACCACTAAACCAATCTTACAAGAAATATTAAGGGGACTTCTTCAAGTCGAAAAGAAAAGGTACTAATAAGTAAATATACAAAAGCAAAAATCTCATTGGTAAACATACAATAAAAGTAGTGCATTAATTACTAACAAAGCTAGTAGGGAGGCTAAAAAACAAAAGTAGTAACAATAACTACAACCAGAGTAATTAGTTAAAGGATACACAAAATAAAAAGATAAATAACATGACATCAAAAAACATAAAATGTGGGGGTTGCTAAAAATTCAGTTTAAGAATATATTCAAACTGGGGCACCTGGGTGGCTCAGTTGTTAAGCGTCTGCCTTCGGCTCAGGTCACGGTCCCAGGGTCCTAGAATCAAGCCCCATATTGGGCTCCCTGCTCAGTGGAGAGCCTGCTTCTCCCTCTCCCATTCCCCCTGCTTGTGCTCTCTCTCTCTCTCTCTCTCTCTCTCGCTGTGTCTCTCTCTGTCAAATAAATAAATAAAATCTTAAAAAAATATATATATTCAAACTTAACTTGCTATCAATCTAAAATAGACTATTTGTATGTATATGCTTCTATATTTGAGCTTCATGGTAGCCACAAACAAATCCTATAGTAAATACACAAAGATAATGAATAAGGAATTTAAGTATTACACTATAGAAAGTCATCAAACAACAAGAAAGCAAGAGAAGAAAAAAGGAACAGAGAGAAACTATAAAACACACAGAAAACAATTTAAAAAACGGCAATAAGTACATACCTATCAATAATTATTTTAAATGTAAATAGACTACTCTAATCAAAAAACATAGTAGCTAAATGAATAGGAAAAAAGATCCATCTGTATGCTGCCTTACAAAAAAAGTCACTTCAGATGTAAGGACACACACAGACTAAAAGTGAGGGGATAGAAAAAGATGTTTCATGCAGATGGAAACAAAGAAAGCTAGGGTAGCTACACTTATATCAAGTAACATAAATTTTAAAACAAAGACTAATAAAAGACAAAGATGGGCACTGCATAATGATAAAGGGGTCAATCTACCAAGAAGATATAATATTTGTAAATGTATGTGCACCCAACAGAGAAATATATAAATATGCAAAGCAAATATTAATAGACCTAAAGGGAGAATAATAGGGAGTTTAATAACCTGTATACCACTGGATAGCTTATCTAAATGAAAACAGATTTTCTATATGAAAACACTGTCCTTAAAAGACACATTAGACCAAACAGATTGAAAACAATCCATTCAAAAGCAGCAGCATACATATTCTTATCAAGTACACACGGAATATTCTCCAGGATAAATCATATGTTAAGACACAAACAAGTCTTAAAATAATTCAAGAAGACTGAAATCATGTCAGGTTTTTATTCTAAACACAATGATAAGAAAACAGAAATCAATTACAAGAAAAAAACTGGAAAAATTGCAAATACAGGGAAATTAGCAACATGCTACTAAGCAAGCAAAGTCAACAAAGAAATCAAATGAGAAATCATGAAATACTTTGAGACAAATGAAAATGGAAATACAACATACCAAAATCTATGAGATGCAACAAAAGCAGTTCTAAGAAGGAAGATTATACCAACACAAGCCGACCTCAAGAATCAAGAAAAAATCTCAAAGAACAATCTAACTTTACACCTAAAAGGCACTAAGAAAAAGAACAAATGAAGCCCAAAGTTAGCAGAAGGAAGGAAATACTAAAGACCGAAGCAAAAATAAATGAAAAAGACATTAAAAAGACAAAAGTAAAGATCAATGAAACTAAGGATGGTTCTTTGAAAATATAAACAAAATTGACAAACCTCTGGCTTGACTCAGGAAGAAAAAAAGAGAGAAGGCTCACATAAAATCAGATCTATAGAGGAGTTACAACTGATACTAAAGAAATACAAAGGCTCTTAAGAGACCACTATGAAGAATTATACGGCAACAAAATAGACACCCCAGAAAAATGGATAAATTCCTGTAAACATACAATCTTCCAAAACTTAGTCATAAAGAAATAGAAAGTCTTAATAGCCTGACTACCAGTAAGGAGATTGAATCAGTAATCAAAAACCTCCCAACAAACAAAAGTCCAGGACAAGACGGCTTAATACTGGTGAATTCTATCTACCAAACACTCAAAGAACATTTAATACCTATACTCAAATGCTTCCAAAATATTTAAAAGGTGGGAATGCTTTCAGACTCTTTTTACATAGCTGGACTTATCCTGATACCCAAACCAGACAAGGCCATTACAAAAAATAAAAATTAAAAAATATTATAAGCTAATATCCCTGATGAACACAGATGCAAAATATTAGCAAATGAAATTCAACAATACATTAAAAGAATCCTTCACTGTGATCAAGTGGGATCTATTCCAGGGATACAAGGATGTTTTCAACATCTGCAAACCAATCAACGCGATATATCACATTAACAAAATGAAGGCTAAAAATCATATGATCGTCTCAATAGACACAGAAAAAATCATTTGACAGAATCCAACATCCATTTATAATAAAAGCTCTCAAAAAAGTAGGTATAAACAAAATGTACCTCAACAAAATAAAGGCAATATATAACAAACCCACAGCTATCAGTATCTCCTTGGTGAAAAGCTGAAAACTTTTCCTTTAAGATCAAGTAGAAAAGGATGACAACTCTCACCACTTTCTTCTTCTTTTTTTTTAAGATTTTATTTATTTATTTGACACAGAGAGACACAGTGAGAGAGGGAACACAAGCAGGGGGAGCAGGAGAGGGAGAAGCAGGCTTCCCACGGAGCAGGGAGCCCAATGCAGGGCTCGATTCCAGGACTCTGGGATCATGACCAGAGCCAAAGGCAGACGCTTAACGACTGAGCCACCCAGGTGCCCCAACTCTCACCACTTTCATTTAGCACAATATTAGAAGTCTTAGCCAGAGCAATTAGGAAAAAATAAATAAAAGGCATCCAAGTTATAAAGGAAGAAGTAAAACTATTTGCAGATGAGATGATTTTACATTAAAAAAAAAGACTCCATCATAAAACCATTTGAAGTAATAAACAAATTCAGTAAAGCTGCATGATAGAAAGTCAATATATAAAAATCTACTCCATTTTTATACATTAACAACAAACTATCAGAAAGAAATTATAAAAATAATCACATTTATAAGTGTATCAAAAAGAAAAAAAATACCTAAGAATAAGGTAGCCGAGGAGGTGAAAGACCTATACACTGAAAATACAAGAGTGATGAATGAATAGTATGGAGGTTCATCAAAAAGTTGAAAACAGAGTTACCCTACAACCCAGCAATTGCACTACTGGGTATTTACCCCAAAGATACAAATGTAGTGATCCAAAGGGGCATGTGCACCCCAATGTTTATAGCAGCAATGTCCACAATAGCCAAACTATGGAAAGAGCCCAGCTGTCCATCGACAGATGAATGGATAAATAAGATGTGGTATATGTATACAATGGAATATTATGCAGCCACCAAAAAAATGAAATCTTGCCATTTGCAACAACATGGATGGAACTAGAGGGTATTATGTTAAGTGAAATAAGTCAATCAGAGAAAGACAACTATCATATGCTCTTACTGATATGTGAAATTTGAGAAACAAGGCAGAGGATCATAGGGGAAGAGAGGAAAAAATGAAACAAGACAAAACCAGAGAGGGAGACAAACCATAAGAGATTCTTAATCTCAGGAAACAAACTGAGGGTTGCTGGAGTGGTGGTGGGTGGGAGGGATGGGGTGGCTGGGTGATGGACACTGGGGAGGGTATGTGCTATGGTGAGCACTATGTATTCTGTAAGACTGATGAATCACAGACCTGTACCCCTGAAACAAATAATACATTATATGTTAATTAAAAATTTTTTAATTAAATAAATAATAAATAAATAAATAAAGGTACAGATAAAAAGAAAAAAGAGTGATGAATGAAATTCAAGAAAACACAAATAAATGGAAAAATATTCTGTGCTCATGGATTAGAAGAATCAGTATTTGTTAAAATGTCCAACACCCAAAGCAATCTACACACTCAATGTATCCCTATCAAAATTCAGATGGCATTTTTCACAGAAATAGAACAAAAAATCCTAAAATTTGTATGGGCCCACACAAGATCCCAAATAGCCAAAGCAAACTTGAGAAAGAAGAACAAAGCTGGAGGAATCAGGCTCCTGCATCTCCGACTACATTACAAAGTTATAGTAATCAAAACAGTATGGTTTGGGCATAAAAACATACATACATACATATCAATGGAATAGAATAAATAAACCCGCGCTTATATGGTCAGTTATCTATGACTAAGGAGGCAAGAATACATAATGTGGAGGAGACTCTCTTTAATAAATGGTGCTGGGAACACTCAACAGCCACAGGCAAGCAAAATGAAACTGAACCACTATCTTACACTACACACAAAAATTAACTCAAAATGGATTAAAGACCTGAATGCAAGACCAGAAACCATAAAACTAGAGAAAAATAAGTGGTAAGCTCCTTAACATCATTCTCGGTGACAAATTTTTGAATCTGACTCCACAGACAATGGTAACAGAAGCAAAAATAAACAACAGGAGAACATCAAACTAAAAAGCTTCTATACACCCAAGTAAACCAACAAAATAAAGACAACTTGCTGAATGGGAGATGATTATTTGCAAATCTTGTATCCAATCACAGGTTAATATCCAAAACACATAAAGAATGCCTATAACTCAATAACAATAACACAAACGATCGGAATAAAAAATGGGCAGAGTCCCTAAATAGATATTTTTCAAAAAAAAAGACATACAGATTGCAACCAGCACATGAAAAGATGCTCAACATCACTCATCATCAGGGAAATACAAATCAAAACCATAATGAGATAATACCATCTGACACCAGTCACAATGACTATTATCAAAATACAAGAAATAACGTGTTGGTAAAGATGTGAAGAAAAGGGAATCCTCCTACACTGTTGTTTGAAATGTAACTTGATGCATCTTCTGTGGAAAACATTATGGAGATTCCTCAAAACTTTAAAAATAGAAATGCCATATAATCCAGCAATTTCACGTCTGGGTATTTAACCAATGAAAATAAAAACATTAAATCTAATTAAATTATGCACTCCTGTGTTCACTGTGGCATTATTTACAATAGGTAAGATATTGAAACAACCTAAATGCTTATCAATGGATGAACGGATAAAGAAAATATGGTGTGTGTATGTGTATATATGTATATATATAATGAAATAATACTCAGCCATAAAAGAGAATGAAATGTTGCCATTTGTGACAACATGGATGGACCTAGAGTGTATTATGCTAAGTGAAATGAGTTAGACAAAGACAAATACCATATGATTCCACCTATGTGTTAAATCTAAAAAACAAAACAAACAAACAAAACCCACTGATACAAAGAATAGAATGGTAGTTGCCAGAGTAGAGAGGGTTGTAGGATTGAATGAAATAGGTAAAGGAGATTAAGAGGTACAAACTACCCGTTATAAAATAGATGAGTCATGGAAATATAATGTACACCATGAGACTATAGTCAATAATACTGTATTGCATATTTGAAAGCAGCTAAGAGGGTAGATCTTGAAATTTCTCATCACAAGGAAAAGGTTTTTTGGTAACTTTGTGTGAGGACTGATGGTAGGTAACTAGACTTATTATGATAATCACTTCACAATGTATACAAATGTTGAATCATTATGTTGTACACCTGAAACTAATATAATGTTATATGTCAATTATATTTCAATAAAAGAATCTCTAAGAATGAGCAATGTCAAGATAATCTGATGAAGTTACTAAACTTTAGGGGAAAAATATATCTTATGAATATATAGGAAATAAAAACCAGTCACCAATAATGAGCAAAAATTAGTCTGCCTTAAAATTTCTGCAGAGAATTTTATTTTACAGATGGGGAAAGCGTAAATCAGTATTTACAGAGTCTGAGGAAAAGCAACTGTAATACCTACCTTTAACACCCAATTTTTCATTCATATCAAGGCAGCAGATGTTTTCAAACAAGCAAAAGTTTAGGAATTACAGTAGTTATGAATTCTTTTTTTAGAAAAAATTAATTTCATCCACTCAATGATGAAATTAATCAAAAGATCAAATAAAGAATCAAAGAATTCAGATACTGAAGAGCTATGTTATAAGGAACTGAGAATGAACACTAAATATATTTTAATACAGAACTAAGAAAGATAAACTATGAGAATTACAGCAGCTAAATATAATAAAAATGTTATAACCCTGACAATGAAAAAATAGTATGACAAAAATTCAGAAGTGGAGAAAGACAGGCAAGAGATAAAAAAAGTACAAACTTACGATTTTATTAAATTTCATAAAAGGGAATCCAGTGATAATGTTAAAGTTTTATTACATTATTTTTTAAAGATTTTTTATTTATTTATTTGACAGAGAGAGAGAGACAGCGAGAGAGGGAACACAAGCAGGGGGAGTGGGAGAGGGAAAAGCAGGCTCTGGGATCATGACCTGAACCGAAGGCAGCCACTTAACTGACTGAGCCACCCAGGTGCCCCAGTTTTATTACATTATTAAAGAATAAGAATAGCCTATAAACATTCCAAGTATAATAAGGGAAAATACAGATACATGCACACATAAAACACCAAAGAAAATACTGACTACATAGCAAAAGATATTTAACAGAAACAAAGAAGAGAAACTTCCACTTACAAAAATATAGTGGCATAGACATTCTGGAAAAAAAATCAATAAAATGTTCAAAGATGCCAAAAATAATTGACAGGTTTTACTCTAAATCATAACTAAGTTCATACACCCTCCCCAACCCAAAATGAAGCCAAAACCACAGAGTTAAAAATGCTCCAGAGCCATGACTACCCTAGATATTTCTAAATACAAGAAACCTAGGACCTGAGTTCTAACGTTCATGTCAGGGGCAGAAGATGGGGCCTTGGGCCCTTGCAAGGTAGGATACTAGGCTCCTAGGACCCTTTACTGAGAGCTAGGGCCCTCAAAGCCTTCTCTTTCAGTAAAAGGATAAGCTAGAATTTAACCTGCTAGCAAAGGGAATATAAGAGTAAATGTGCCTGCTTCAGCCTCATACACTTGGGTAATAACAGCCAGAGAGAATTCATAACCATAGATTTGCTTTCAAACTGGTTTAGCATTCCCAAACAAAAACCATAACTTAAAGTGACACAGGGACTACAGTACTGTGGGAATCACACAGATACAAAACAAATGCAGGAATAGGCCTTCAAATCAGACTTTTAGTACTCTTAGACATTAAGATTAGTCAGAAACAGGGTGCCTGGGTGGCTCATTTGGTTAAGCAACTGCCTTTGACTCAGGTCATGATCCTGGAGTCCCAGGATCAGAGTCCTGCATCGGGCTCCCTGTTGAGCAGGGAGTCTGCTTCTCCCTCTGACCCTCCCCCCCATCTTGTGCTCTCTCTCTCTCTCTCTCTCTCCCTCATTCTCTCTCTGTCAAATAAATAAAATCTTTAAAAAAATTCTTAAAGATTAGTCAGAAACAAGTACAAAAAGGAAGTTTCCAAAATATGCAGAACAAGAAGACATCAATGAAAGTTAGCAGAAATAAAATCAGTAGAATTATCACTACAAAGATTTCAGATACTGAAATGATCAAATCAAAATGCAAAAAATAACTTTTAAAAATATTTAAAGAAACCAAAGAGGAAACAAAATATTTAACAAATACTTTTATAATCTTTATTTTGTGGCATGCATTGTTGTAAATGCTTTATATATATTTACTCATTTAATCCTCAACAACTCTAAAGTTGGTGCTACTAATTTTATGGATGAGGAAATCAGAGCTTAGAGAAGTTAAGAAAATTGTCTAAATTTACACAGCATTAAGTTGTGGTGCTAGAATCCAAATCCAAGAATCTGGCTGCAGAATCTGTGCTAATAATTATGTTGTAAGAGAGGATTAAAAATAATCAATAACTGACTGGCCTACTTTTTAAATGAAAAAAATAGGACTAGTAAGCCGAAAATATAATAATCAAAAGGTAAAACTCAGTGGTCAGTTAAACTACAGATTGGACACAGGCAAAGAGAGAATTAGACCTGCAAGATAAAGCTAAAGTCATTCATCAGACTGCATTAGAGAAAGATTACAAGATGTAAACCAAAGTTTAAGAAACATGGAAAAAATAAGATTTAATTGTCTAGTAGCTATCTTAGATGGAGAGAATAAAGAGAGTGGAAGAAAAACACTACTTAAAGAAATAACAGCTGAGATTTGTATAGCACAGATAAAAAGAAATAAATCTACAGACTCAGAAAGTACCAAAAATCTCATATTGCATATACACAAATAAAGAGACAACGAGAATGACAAAAGGCTAATTGTTAAGCTAGAGAGAGGATTGGGAACAAGGACAGGCTTATTATAGACTTCTCTTTTATTGTATTTTGCATTTAAATCGTTTCACTAATGAAATAAAAAGTAAACATTTGGAAACATATTGTTTAAGTCACAAAAAGGCTCCTAAAAGCACCAAGAGAAAAAGGACTGATACTTAAAATAAACAATGATTAGGCTGGGCTAATTTCTCCACAGCAGTACTGAAAGCCAAACGTGGTCTAACAATATCTTCAAATTGTTGGGACAAAATAATGGTCAGCCAAGAACTTTGCAACTAAATAAATTTTTATTACAGTGCTATGTTTTTTATAATGACATTTTCAGACAGGACAAAATGGAAAATGGAAAACCAACAGACTCTCACTAATGAAATTTAAACAATGTTAAACAATGTACTTCATTAAGAAATAAAACAATCTCAGAAGAAAGGTGAGCAAAGAAAGCATGTGGATGGGGCGCCTGGGTGGCTCAGTCGGTTAAGCGACTGCTTTCGGCTCAGGTCATGATCCTGGAGTCTCAGGATCGAGTCCCGCATCGGGCTCCCTGCTCGGCAGGGAGTCTGCTTCTCCCTCTGACCCTACCCCCTCTCATGAGCTCTCTCTCTCATTCTTTCTCTCAAATAAATAAATAAAATCTTTAAAAAAAAAAAAAGAAAGAAAGCATGTGGATAAAATTAAGCAGTGACCATTTAAAAAAAAAAAAGTACAGTAGCTCCCCCTTACCTGCAGAAGATACCTTCCAAGACCCCTAGGGAATGCCTGAAACTGTGTATAGTACCAAACTCTATATACACTATGTTTCCTAAGCACACATGCCTATGATAAAGTTTAATTTATAAATTAGATACAGTAAGAGATTAACAATAACTACTAATAAAAGAGAATATACTGTAATATAAATCATGTGAATATTCTCTCTCTCTCTCTCTCAAAATATCTTACGGCACCGTACTCATCCTTCTTTGTGATGATGTGAATAAAATACCTGTGTGATGAGAAAAAGTGAGGTGAATGGTACAGGCATTGTGACACAGCGTTAGCCTACTACTGACCTTTTGCCCTGTCAGAGATCATCCTATTCCAGACTGCACTCAAGCGCAGTTAAATATAACCGTGGAAAGCTAACCATAAATAAGGGAGGACTACAGTTAATATTGCTTAAATTAGGGGATAAAAATAAAGGTAGAGGATTTCTGCTTCTGAAAATTAAAAAACAGGCCTCTCAATTAAATATATTTCAATTTGAAAAAAGAAAGAAAGAATAACAAGAAAAGCTGGAGGGAAAAACACAAAACAGCTACTTGGAAAGTAATGGAGTTGAGGGGTTGGCTACCTTAAGGTAGACTTGATATATCCCTACGATTTTTCCCCTGGAGACATCTGCCAATTCCTAAGTGGCTTGGGGCTAGTGGACCAAGCAAAAGTAGTGACTCAAGTGTCAGCAATCTCAGCAGGTTGGGGAGACAAAAACTTAAATCAGTGATACCAAGGCATCTAGAAAATGAGGGGCTATGATCCCAGAGAAAAGTCAAATGAGAATAATAAGCCTAACTTTCCAACTAACTTTAATCTGCATAGGACAAGAGGAGGAGGTAGCCAAGCAGAAAGTGACAGCCAAGTAGCTAATAATCAAGCAGAGGGTTTGTCAGACTCCTCATACTGCAGAGACAAAAAATTAGACTGTAGGGCTCACCAAGGAGAAAAAGCCCTGGTTTACGGAGCCTTCAACTCTAATCCCTGATGGGCTACACTTTAGAAGCCAGAATTAGAAGTCTTTCAAAGATTAAAACTCATCATCAACTCAAATCCTCTAATCTCTGTTTGAAGTCAATTTGCTTCACCCATATGCTGACTGCCAAAAAAAGTCAGTTTCCTCTGGAGTATAATGAAATCATCCAGAGCCTCTGCCATTTTTCACATAAAATGTATGGCATTTAGTTAAAAATTATGAGGCATGCCAGGAGACAAGATCAAATAGCCAAACCCAAGAGAAAAAAAGTAAAAAATTTATAGCTAACCCACATATTGAAGTTATCAAACATGGGCTTTGTTGTTAAATGTGCTCAACTCATACAATATGATTTCTTTAAATGTACAATGAGATGAAAATATTTGCCAAGGAATCAAAATCATGAGAAGAAAAATCCTGGAATTCCTAGAACTGAAAAATATAATTACTGAAATTAAGACATATACAAGATGTCCAATATAGCATTTAGTAGAAAGGGAGAGTTGAAGAACACTTATAAAAGGATGTCTCAAAAATTTTAAGAATTATTTCCCTATAGAGAGGATCCAGGGAGAAGTTCAGAGGGAGGAATACAGCTTAATTATACTTTTATCTTTAAGCCCTTCATTACTGCTTGAGCCCCTCAACAACAAATCAGTATTATTTCTATAAAAGAAATTTCTTAAAATTGAATAAATACATAAAAATTAACACATTTATTACAAAACAATTTTTAAACTACACATTTGTACTGGTAAATACACCGTTCTTCATAACGCCAACTCAAAAGAATAATAGCAGTTAACATTTTTTGCTTCATTCCAGGTTTTGGCCATGCATGTTTTTACTAGTAATGATCACATGGTATGGGAAGCAGAAGAATCCTAGGATGCTCTCTAAAATTCTTGCTCCTCCAATATTCACATACTTTATAATTCCCTACTCTTGAGTTTGGGCAAAACTATGAATATGACCGGATAGCTGCTCCAGTGATTAGGTAATGCTATGTAAGACTCAATCTTAGCAGACTGGAGAGAAATTCTCCTATCGGCCTTGAAAAAGTAAGCACCACGTTATACGATAACCACAAGGCTAGGGTCTCAGAGTCCCCCCTTGAAGTTTAAAGTAACTCACAGTCAACAGCCTACAAGAAAATAGGTATATAAACCAGAACCACAAGGAACTGAATTCAGCCACCAACCAGTGAGCTTGGAAGATACCCCAAATCCTAGCCAACAACTTGATTTTAGTCTGGTGAGACCATGAGTAGAGGACTAATAATCTGTGCCTGGAATCCTACGGAAACTATGAGATAATAAATTTGTTGTTTTAAGTTGCTAAATTTGTGGTAATTTGTTATGTAGCAAGAGAAAGTTTATACATATTTTTATATTATATATATAATATAAACTTTTCTATTATATATAAAAGTACCATAATCAATTGTATAATAAACACAAAAGAAATGTAAATTTGAAATATAGAAAAGTGTAGGAAACACTGAGAAGGCAATTGGACCCAGATAATCACACTTGATATTTTGTTTGGTTCACTAGTCTTTATCTTTTCATTGATAAATACTTAACCATGTATCTTCAAAAGATATCATCTTTAAAAAAATAATAACCATAATACCATTATCCCACTGTAGTCTCTGTGCTTTTCCAAACTATATTCACTGTGATGATTAGTTTTATACCATCACTTTGGCTAGGCTATATTTCCCAGTTATTCAAACATTGACCTAGGTGTTGCTGTGAAAGTATTTTGTAGATGTGGTTAATATCCACAATCAATTAAATTCAAATAAAGGAGATTAACTTTGATAAAAATGGGTGGATTTCATCCAATCAGTTGAAAGGCCTTAAGAGCAAAACTAAGGTTTCTCTGAGGAAGAAGAAATTCTGCCTCAAGATATTAACAGCAGCTCCTGCCCTAGTTTCCAGTCTGCCCTACAAATTTGAGATTTGCCAGACCCCACAATCATGTAAGCGAAATCCCTGAAATAAACTGTGGGTGTGTGTGTGCGCACACGTGCACGTGTGTGTAGAGCAGGTCCTTACTGTTCACAAATTCTGTATTTGTGAATTCACACCTGCTAAAATTCATTTGTAACCTCAAAATCAATACTTGTAGCACTTTCATGTCATTCCTGGATATGCGGAGAATGGCAAAAAAATTTGAGTCACCAGACACAGAAATTCTCAGTTGAGATCAAACAAGGCAATGTCCCACGTTCTTGTTTTAGCTCTCCTACCATAAACAAGCATCCTTTTCAAAATCCCTTAAGTGCCATGTTTCTGTTTTGGGTTTGTTTTGTTTTGTTTTCCATTTTGGTGCAAGCAGTTGGTGATTTTACCGTTTAAAATGGCCTCCAAGTGTAGTGCTAAAGTGCTTTCTAGTATTCCTAAGCACAAGCAGGCTTTGGTGTGCCTTACAGAGAAAATATGTTTTAGATAAGCTTTGTTCAGGCATGAGGTATCAGCCATGAGGCTGTTGACCATGAGTTCATGTTAATGCATAAATAATATATATTTAAAAAGATGTCTTTAACAGAAACATGCATAAAACAAGGATTGGTTGGTTGACAAAAATGTTGTAACCAAAGGCTTGCAGAAATCACCCTGTATTTCCCCTGGGAGTAACGGAGTAATGGTTCATTACTCACTGATTCAGTGTCTGTAGAGACTCTATTGAACATAACTATAGTGTATAACAAGAATCAACTGTGTGTGTGTGTGTGTGTGTGTGTGTAAAATCCTACTGGTTTTATTACCCTAACACACTCACCATCCTTCTTCTGGGAGATTCTGGGACCCTTGGTTAAAAATTACTCACAAGAATAAAGTACTATAACAACAAAGAGTATCCTGTATTCCTCTAGAACAAGGGTTGACAAACTGCAGCCACCATTTGTTTTTATAAATAAAGTTTTATTGGAACATTCTTTTATGTATTATCTAAAGTTGCTTTCATGCTACAATGACAGAATTGAGCAGTTGTAAACGTGACTATGTGACACCAAAGCTGAAAATATTTACTACTTCACCCTTTATAGAAAAAAAAAATGTGCTGACCTCTGCACTATAATATTAGAGCACATAAAAAGGCTGACAAATGTGGGTATGCACTGAATTCAATAACAAATATATTTGTCATCAGATGCTTTATTAATCTTTCAATTATAAAAATAGTTGATTCAGTGTTACTTTTATTATTTTCAAAGATACAGAAAATCATTACTCAAGTTCTTTGGCCATGGAAATGGCCACTATGTTGCTCTATGCAGTTCAAATTTTGCAGAAAGAAAAAAGCAGAATAAAAAGACTCCCAGAAATTTCCTAGGTGGGTCAACTGCTTATCCATAGTTAAGTGCAGTAAAAGAACAATAGTACTATTGTTTTAAGTGGTCAACAATGGAGATACAAGATTTATTTGAACTGTGCACTAAAAGACATGCCTCAAGAAGCACCTTTTCCGGTGCTGAAAAAGAAATAGAAACAAATGCATAATAGCTAAAAGAGGTATGCAAAGCACAATTTTCATTTCCATTTTGCAGAAGCTAAAAACCTTATAATCCAACTGCATTCCAGAATTTGCTTCCCTAATTAAGGCTAACTGCTGCAACTTTAGAAAACCGTCAGAATTTTAGTTGCTTAACACAATTAAGGTTTACATCTCAAAACTGTAAAGCTTGGTGCAGTTCAGGCAGTCCTCCTCCAACTTTATCTCTGTCATCTGGAACATGTGGCCTCATGATCATAACAGAGCAGAAGAAAAAGAGGGAGCACACTGGCTCAAGTGACACATGTCACTGCAACTCACAATCCACTGATGAAAACTAACTGCAAGAGAGGAAGGGAAATGAAGCAGAGGAGCTCATGGATGACTCACTCCACACTTACTGTATCTACCAAAGGAACTAAACCAAGGAAGCGATGAGCCAAAAGGTCCTTGACAGTATTCTTCACTATTCTCAGTCATTCTTTTGTCAGCTTCAGTGTGCCTAAATAAAATTATGCAGTATGGATCAAAGGTAATTCACTGTATGGGTCCTTAAATATATGAGATTGGTTTTTCTCTTAATTAATTCAACAAATACTTCTAAGTGCTTATATTAGGTCATGCAATGTTCTAAGTGCTAAGTGAGTAAAACAAAAAGATCTCTAAACTCAAGAGACATATTCTTGAGGAAGAAGCAAAATAAATAGACAGATTATAGATAGATAGATGATAGATGATAGATAGATAGATAGATAGATAGATAGATAGATAGATAGATAGAATAAATGATTCAATAATTCAAAATGTTAAAGGTGACAACTACTCCATGGGGAAAAAGCATAGCAGAATAAAATCAGAGAGTGTTAGGGCTGTGGTTACAGGCTGTTTAGTTTCCTACTGCTGTTATGATAAATTACCACACACTTAGTATCTTAAAACGACACAAATTTATTATCTTACAGTTCAGAGATCAGAGGTTCAAATGATTCTCACCAGTCTAAAATCCAGGTGTGAGCAGGGATATGTTCCTTCTAGAGGCTCTAGGGGGAAAATCTTTCTTCTTCCAGGTTTTCAGAAGCTGCCGGCATTCTTTGACTCATGGCTGCATCACTCATACTACCCCTATCTCTGCTGTCACATATCTCACTCTGACCCTCGTATTCCCCTTATAAGGACCTTTGTAATGATATTGGGCCCCCTCAATTAATCTAGGACTATCACTCCATCTCAAAATCTATAATTTAATCACACCTGCAAAGTCTCTTTTACCATGTAAGGTAACGTACTCATAGGTTCCAAGAATTATAGTATAGACATCTTTGGGGGGCCATTATTCAGCCTACCACATCCACTAAGTAAAGAGGTCACAATAAGCACCACTGAGGAAGTAATAATCACACCACAATTTAAAGGAGGAGATGGGGTTGGTCAAGTGGATATTTAGGCAGAGGGACAGCTGTAGTAAAGGTTCTGCAGTAAAAGCACATCTACATATTCAAGAAATGCACAGAGGCCCATGTGGTTTAAGTGAAGTGAGTTTGAGAGATGTAGGACATGACATCAGAAAAGTAATAAAGGGTTATTTTGAGCCACGTCTTGTAACTTTTGGAAAGTTTTGATTAGAGAAGTGGTAGATCTTATCACTCTGGCTGCTGAATTGAGAATAGGATACAACGAGGCAAAGGGAATTTTTAAGAGCTTTTTAAGAGTTTTGTAAGGCCATCTGTGTTTGCCAATTAACTTCATCCAAAGGAATAGTAAACTTTCCATTATCTTCATGACAAGAGGTTGTTTTACAACTTGGAGCAAGATGCCTACTAAGAAGGTAGGTTCCTACCTGACCACAAAGAGTAGAAGTTAGAGCTGCTATCTCCTTGATGGTTACATCTCAGAGACAGCTCCCAAGTCCTTGAGAAAAACATTCTTGAGTGGTAAAACTAGCAAAAAGCTTTTTAAAAGATTTACATTTTAAAGGGGCAGAGAGAGGATTTATAACTACAAGTTTCCTTTTTTTTATTATTAACATATAATATATTATTTGTTTCAGGGGTACAGGTCTGTGATTCATCAGAATACACAGCGCTCACCACAACATATACCCTCCCCAATGCCCATCACCCAGTCACCCCATTCCCCCACCCACCTCCCCTCCAGCAACCCTCAGTTTGTTTCCTGAGATTAAGAATCTCTTATGGTTTGTCTCCCTCTCTGGTTTCGTCTTGTTTCATTTTTTCCTCTCTTCCCCTATAATCCTCTGCCTTGCTTCTTAAATTCCACGTATCAGTGGGATCATATGATAATTGTCTTTCTCCGACTGACTTATTTCATTTAGCATAATACCCTCTAGTTCCATCCACGTTGTTGCAAATGACAAGATTTCATTTTTTGATGGCTACATAATATTCCATTGTATACATATACCACATCTTCTTTATCCATTCATCTGCTGATGGACATCTGGGCTCTTTCCACAGTTTGGCTATTATGGACATTGCTGCTATAAACATTGGGGTGCAGGTGCCCCTTTGGATCACTACATTTGTATATTTAGGGTATATGCCCAGTTGTGCAATTGCTGGGTCATAGGGTAGCTCTATTTTCAACCTCTTGAGGAACCCCCATACTGTTTTTCAGAGTGACTGCACCAGCTTGCATTCCCACCAATAGTCTACACTACCTAGAGCAATCTACACATTCAGTGCAATCCCTATCAAAATACCATCAACTTTTTTCAAAGAAATGGAACAAATAATCCTAAAATATGTATGGCACCAGACCTGGAATAGCCAGAGGAATGTTGAAAAAGAAAAGCAAAGCCAGTGGCATCACAATTCTGGACTTCAAGCTCTATGACAAAGCTGAAATCATCAAGACAGTATGGTACTGGCACAAAAACAGACACATAGATCAATGGAACAGAATAGAGAGCCCAGAAATGGACCCTCAAATCTATGGTCAACTAATCTTCGACAAAGCAGGAAAGAATGTCCAGTGGAAAAAAAGTCTCTTCAACAAATGGTGTTGGGAAAATTGGACAGCCACACGGAGAAGAATGAAACTGGACCATTTCCTTACACCATAGACAAAAATAGACTCAAAATGGATGAAAGACCTAAATGTGAGACAGGAGTCCATCAAAATCCTTGAGGAGAACACAGGCAGCAACTTCTTCGACCTTGGCCTCAGCAACTTCTTGCTAGACATATTGCCAAGGCCAGGAAAACAAAGGCAAAAATGAACTATTGGGACTTCATCAAGATATAAAGACTTTGCACGGCAAAGGAAATACTCAACAAAACCAAAAGACAACCGACAGAATGGGAGAAGATATTTGCAAATGACATATCAGAGAAAGGGCTAGTATCCAAAATCTATAAAGAACTTATCAAACTCAACACCCAAAGAACAAATAATTCAATCAAGAAATGGACAGAAGACATGAACAGACATTTTGGCAAAGAAGACATCCAAATGGCCAACAGACACATGAAAAAGTGCTCAATATCACTCTGCTTCAGGGAAATCCAAATCAAAACCACAATGAGATACCACCTCACACCAGTCCGAATGGCTAAAATTAATAAGTCAGGAAACAACAGATGTTGGCGAGGATGCAGAGAAAGGGGAACCCTCCTACACTGTTGGTGGGAATAACTACAAGTCTTCTAAAGTAAGTGCTCTAAGAAACAAGAGGTTGGGAATTTCATTAATACCAAAGTAAAAAAGGATCTCATCTAAAGTTTAGTCAAGCTGAGAGGAACATTAAGGTCATCTTGGTCAAAGTAAACTAAGCAAAAGTAATGATAGTTTGGACCCCTAGCAGCAGTGGAGGTGGTGAGAAGGAGATGGATTCTAGATACATTTTGAAGGCAGAAGCAAAGGATTTCCTGAGAGATTGGATGTGGGGTTCCAGAGAAGGAGGGAGACAAGGACGATGCCAAGAACATTCGACATATAACTTCACATGTGAACAACTGTGCCACCTTGAGCTGTGTGCCTTAGTAAGGTATCATCCTCTCTTAGAGGATATTCATAGTCATAAGGAGGAAATTAAATAATGTTTGCAAATTCTGAACAGTGTCTATCACTTGTAAACACTCAATAATATCTTTGGTAAATTCTGTAGTAGTTATTTCATTATCTTTTGACAGTAGCACAGAGGAGAAATCTGGTATTTATGCCTTTTCAGATAATTTGCTGGATGTCAGTAGGAACATTTCTGGCATCTCAGAAAATTTGCCAAGATCTTCTCAGTATGTTTCTCCTTCAGTTGATATCTCCTGAAACACCGTATTTTTTCCTATTTGCTTTTTCAGATGTATAGTTACCACAGGAAGCATCTGTATCCAGTCCTGCCCTCCCCTCTCTAATCTACCTGGACCATATTCCATGCCAGAGGTTTTAAATTGTCGGGGGGGCGCTCCTTAGTTTTTTATTATCTACCTTTTTTTCCCATAAACATTGGCAGAACTAGGTTTGAAAATATTTTACATCTCATCCTTTAGCATGTATCATGCTGAATTGTAGGCTTTTGAACAAAAGAATAAAAAAAATGTTTGTGTCAAAAGACTAACCTGGTGGTACGAAGGATGGATTGGAATTGGTGAGGTCTATGGTGACACAGGCACTAATGGAGATTAAAAAAAGGGCAAGACAAATAAGACATTTTGAAAGAAGACTCAAATTTCATAATAAAAGTAAATAAGAGCAAAAGACAAGTCAATTATACAGCCAAATAAATTTTTAAAATAGAAATACTACTAGGAGTAAACTACTTATGTAAAATTAAGAATGCAGTGCAGAAAAACAAAATGGGAGTCAGTGGCCAAAAAAAGAACAAACATCTAAAGATCTATTAAAGTAAAAGACAGCATTACAGGTAAGAACAAATGGCAATCTTGTCACTGAAAACTGACTGAATGAACAATCTGCTAGGCAATATGAAGAAGAAAAGCCGGACTGAATCACCTGAGAACAGATGGCATTGTCACATGGAGAGAAACCCATGAAATATGATCAAAAGTATTGGCTTCTATCTCACATTCAAGATGACCCATTTTTTAACCTCAGCCAATCTCTGAGTTTCATTTTTCCCTTCTCTGTTAAGTGAGGTTAAGGTACAAAATTGTAATTTGAAGGCAGAGACTCTAAAGGTCAAAGTTGGAAAACCTTAACAAGGGTGAATCCAGTGCTATAATGGGAAAGAAACAATAGACTAATGAAAAGAAAACCCACTGACTCAATAAACTAACACCAGTCTGCTAAAGTTGACAAAAAAATGAGAATATCCCTCTGGAAAAGCATAGCTGGCCAACAAATTCTGACTCTTGTCCCCAGAGGCCAGGATGATGGAGGATTTAGCAAGAAACTCCATGCTAAGAGTCAGGGTAATTAGCCTAGCTATCCATTGCCATGTGGATATTCTCTTTTCATTGCTAATCTCAGAGTCTCTGTGTTCAGTTATATAAGGGGATCTGCAGTTTTCCTTACAGTTCTGCTCCCTCCCTCTGGGCTATCACCTTCCTGAGGAAATCAGACATTTGAATGCCACTGAATAGTGGTGTAAGTATGATGCAAGTAATATTGAAAAGCCATTTCCCTGCTTTCTAGGAGTTCAGAAACTAACAAAGGAGATTATGACTTTGCTCTAGGTCAGAACAAGAACTTACACATCAGCAATTTGAATAAAATATTTGAGCAGGTATGAAAATATGGCTGATAGTTGAAGTACAAAACTGGTTATCACTTATCGTGTCTACCATTTGTTTCAAAATCTTTGTTTTTGCCATTCTGAGCTACCCTACAGTTTATTTTCCAATCATGACCTCATAATCTATAAGAGATGCTAAACATACGACTATACTTGTATGATACACATTCACCCACAGTGTACATTCTAAGAACAATGTTTTCATATAAACCCAATAAACCTCCTTCTCAGGGATATTCATTATATACTAAAACACAATATTAAAAATGCTCCAAAAACAATAACTACACATTACTTACTTGAGTGCATTGTATTTCCTTAACCACCATACACCTTCAACAGGAATTATGAAAAAAAATTCAAGGAAAGGAATCATATTTTCTTTAGGTTCACAATAAAAATTTTACAAATATCATTACTTAAATTGAGAATATCAAATTGTATCCCTCATGTTGCCTGACAAAAAAATTGAGTAAAATGAATAGTGACATTGATAACGTAAGTATCAACTGATACAACAGGATTGTTAGGTAATAAAGTCACTTAATATGGGCGCCTGGGTGGCTCAGTTGGTTAAGCGACTGCCTTCGGCTCAGGTCATGATCCTGGAGTCCCGGGATCGAGTTCCACATCGGGCTCCCTGCTCAGCAGGGAGTCTGCTTCTCCCTCTGACCTTCTTCCCTCTCGTGCTCTCTATCTCTCAGTCTCTCTCTCTCAAATAAATAAATAAATCTTTTAAAAAAATAAATAAAGTCACTTAATATTTTAGTTGGGAAAAAAAAGGTATGCAAGATCCTTCCAATACATCCTAAATACAAATGAAGTATTTTAAGAAGGTAAGTCATTTAATGAATTATTCCACAAAAGTGGAATAGAAAACAAAGCACCATAACTTATTGATGCAATTTCCATGTGTCTTCAAAAAACTTACATATCAGAGTGAATTTTTAAGTTAGAAAAACATAAAAGTAAATACTTATTAACTATCTGGTCAAGCAAGGGCATTCTTATTTTAAAATCAATGAAAACTCATTGAAAGATGGAAAGATATGACTACATTTAAACAATCCAACCAAATAAGCAAAGTTGAAATTTAAAACAGAAAATTAGGTTAAGTATTTTTAGAATACATTTACAGAAAATAATACAAATGGGTACTATATTTTTTTATTAGTGGTTCTTAACCTTCATTTTCATGAGCTACTTTGAGAGTTGATTGAAAGCTATTACAACTCAACTAAAAAAAAACAAAACAAAGCAAAATGCTTATATTAAAAAATGGCACATCATATCATGAAAATACCATAGAGGATGTGAATCTGCTAAAGGTCCATGGACTGCATCCATAAGAACCTGGTCTTTATAGAACATAATGAGAAATATTTTTGAAACCCTAAGGCCTAAATAAATGATCAAAAGTCATGAATTCAGGAGGCAGTTCAAGATGGCAGCATAGGAAGATCCTAAACTCACTTCTTCCTAAGGATGCAACAAAACTACAGCTAAATTTGCAACAGTTCCCTCTGAAAGAGACCTGAAAACTAGTTAAACAGCTAATCCACAAAAAAGAATAAAAAGGCCACATTTAGATGGATAGGAGAGGAAGAGACACATCCTTACCAAAAGTCCTATCCCCTAGCATGACAACCCACAATCAGGAGGGATCTCACAAAGCAAGAGCTCCTCCCTGAGCAACAAAGGGTTTGCACTCCAAATCTGGCACACCAACCCATGAAACCTGCAGCACAGAGATGAGTCCACAAAACATCTAGCTTTGAAAACCAATGGGGCTAATATGTAAAAGAACCACAGGGCTATAGGGAATAGAGATTCCACTCTTAAAGGGCTCACATGTAGACTCACTTGCCCTAGGACCCAGTGCAAAAGCAGCAGTTTGAAAAGTACCTAGACCATGTGAAAAGGAGATTCATTTGCTACTCTTAAAGGCTCTGCTAAAGGGACATCAGCCTGTCAGAAATCTCTCTAGGGACTAAGGTAAAGGTACACACCATTTTTGTACTCTAACTCTAACCTGCTAGTGCCAGGGAGCACAGCCCACCCCTACAACCACTCTTGTAGCCCTATCAAAGCCTGGGGCTGAATTCCCAACCCCCACACTGCTCCCACAGTCCCCGCCAAAGCCATACGTGCATTCCACACAGGAGACGGGCACTTGAGCACCTGGCTCTGGTAGCCAGGGAGGATTGTTTCTGAGCACCACAGGTCTGAAACAATAAGAAACAGTTCTTGGCAAACTACCAATCACAGGGCACTACACACATAGCTGACCATACACACTCCCATCCATCCTGTGAAAAAAAGCCTATATACTTGCTCTGGAGCTTCAGCCTAAAGGATAGGCTACAGGCTTACCACACATCTAGGAGCTATGAAGATGCACTCAGTGAATACAGGCTAGGAATCCTAACTTTGTACTTTCTCCAATACCTCCCAGAAAAAAGCTCATACACTCATATGGAGCCCCAACTTTTGCAAGTGTCACCAAGGATACACCTCCAGTTCACCTGATCTGGAAACAACAGGGTTTACAACAGCAACTGCACATGACTATATACATTTGCATACCTTAAAACTATCTGCCTGAGGGCCTAGCTTTCAATCAGCCTGAAACTAGGTGCTCACTGAGATCCCTCCCTCTGGAACACTCACAGGTCTTGGGGGAGATAGCCATTTTGCCTAATAAATAGAAACAGAGTAAATCAAAATGAGAAAGCAGAGAAGTATTTCCAAATAAAATAACAGCAATAAAAATATACCTTAATGAAACAGAAATGAGTAATTTACCTGATAAACAGTTCAAAGTAATGTTCATATGAATGCTCATTGAACTCAGAGGAAGAATGGATGAACACAGTGAGAACTTGAACAAAGATACAGAAAATATAAGAAAGTACCAAACAGAAGTCACAGAGTTGAAGAATACAATAACTAAACTGAAAAATACACTAAAAGGGTTCAATAGCAGACCAGATGAAGAAGAAAGAATCAGTGAGCTGGAAGACAGAATACTGGAACTCATTAAAACAGCAGCAAAAAGAAAAAAAGAATTTTTAAAAAGTAAAGATAGCTTAAGAGACCAATAGGTAACATCCAGCAGAATAACATTTACATTATAGGGATCCCAGAAGGAAGAGAGAGAAAAGGGTTAGCAAACTTATCTCAAGAAATAATGGTTAAAAACTTCCATGACCTGAGAAGGAAACAGACATCCAGATCCATAAAGTTCAGAGAAAAAGCAGTCCTAAGAGGGAAGATCACAGAGATGTAGGCCTACCTCATGAAACAAGAAAAATCTCAAATAAGAAATCTAGCTTTACACCTAAAGGCACTAGAAAAAGAAAACATTTGAAGCCTAAAGTTAACAAAAGTAAGGAAATAATAAAGATCCGAGAAGAAATAAATGAAATAAAGACTAAAAAGATAATTTAAAAGACCAATGAAACTATGAGCTAGTTCTTTGAAAACATAAAAAAAATTGACAAACCTTTAGCTTCATTAAGTAAAAAAAAAGAGGGTTCTAATAAATAAAATCAGATCTAAAGAGATCTTACAACTTACACTAAAGAAATACAAAGGATCATAAGAGACTACTATGAATAATTAAACGCAAATTAGACAACCATGAAGTTATGGATAAACTCCTAGAAACATACAATCTTCCAAGACTGAATCATGAAAAACAGAAAAATCTGAATAGACTGATTCCTAGTAAGAAGACTGAATTGGTACTGCCCAACAAATGAAAGTCTGGGACCAGGTAACTTCACCGGTGAATTCAACCAAACATTCAAAAGAGATTTAATACCTATCCTCCCCAAACTCTCCCAAAATACTGAAAAGGAGGGAACACTTCCAAACTCATTTTATAAAGCCATCATTACCCTGATCCCAAAACCGACAAGGATACTACAAAGGAAGGAAGGAAGGAAGGAAGGAAGGAAGGAAGGAAGGAAGGAAGGAAGGAAAGGAAAAGAAATAAAATTACAGGCCAGTATACCTGATGAACATAAATGCAAAAATCCTCAACAAAATATTACCAAACTGAATTCAACCATACTTTAAAAGGATCATTCACCATGATCAAGTGGGATGTATTCTATGGATGCAAAGATGGTTCAACATCCACATTAACAAAATGAAGGTTTAAAAACCATATGATCATCTAAAAAGATGCAGAAAAAGCATTTGACAAATTCAACCTCCATTAATGATAAAACCTCTCAAAAAAGTGTGTATGTACAAAACATACCTCAGCATATTAAAGGCCATATATGAAAAACCCACAGCTAACCTCATACTCAACAGTGAAAAGCTGTAAGATTTTCCTTTAAGATTAGAAACAAAAAGGTCCCTGGGTGGCTCAGTTGGTTAAGCATCTGCCTTCAGCTCAGGTCATGATCCCAGGGTCCTGGGCTCGAGCCCCGAGCTGGGCATCCTGCTCAGTGGGGAGTCTGCTTCTCCCTCTCTCTCCGCCCCCTCCACCTGCTCATGTTCTTTGTCTCTCTCTCTCAAATAAATAAAATAAAATATTTTTTAAAAAGATCAGAAACAAAATAAGGATGCCCACTCCTATAATTTTTATGAAACACAATATTGGAAGTACTAGCCACAGCAATTAGGCAAAAAAAAAGAGAGATAAAAGATAATTCAAATTTGAAAAGAAGATGTAAAATTGTCAACCTTGTGTGGACATGATTTTATATAAAGAAAATCCTAGACTCCATCAAAAAACTGTTAGAACTAATAAATTCAGTAATGTTGCAGTGTACAAAATCAATATACAAAAATCAGCTACCTTTCTATACAACCATTAAATATCAGAAAGAGAAAAAAAGAAAATAATCCCATTACAGCTGCATCAAAAAGAATAAAATACTTAGAAATAAATTTAGCAAAGGAGTTGAAAGACCTATACATGGAAAACTATAGGACACTGATGAAAGAAACTGAACAGGGGAAAAATAAATGGAAAGACATTCCATGCTAACTGATTGGAAGAATTAATATTGTTAAAATGTCCATATTACCCAAACCAATCTACAGATTCAATACACTACCTAACAAAATCCCAATGGCATTTTTCACAGAAAGAGAACAAATAATCCTAAAACTTGCAGAAAACCACACAAAATCCTGAATAGCCAAAGCAATCTTGAAAAAGAACAAAGCTGGTGGCATCATGCTTCCTGGTTTTAAACTATATTACAAAGCTATAGTAATCAAAATTATCATATTGCATAAAAACAAACACATAGATCAATGGAACAGAATAGAAAGCCCAGAAATATACCCACAGATATATGGTATTAATTTATGACAAAGAAATCAAGACTACCAAATGGCATAAGGAAAGGACAGTCTCTTCAATAAATGTTAATGGAAAAACTGAACTGCCACATGCAAAAGAATGAAACTGGAACACTATCTGACAACCATACACAAAACTTACTTCAAGGTGATTAAATACTTGAATGTACTATCTAAAACCATAAAACTTTTAGAACAAAACATAGATGGTAAGCTCCTTGACATTGATCTTTGCATTGATTTTTGGATATGACTCCAAAGGCAAGGACAATAAAAACAAAAATAAACAAATGGGACTACATCAAACTAAAAAGCTTCTGCACAGCAAAGGAAACAACAGACAAAATAAAAAGGCAACCTACTAAATAACAGAAGATATCTACCAATCATGTATCCAATACGGTGTTAATATCCAAAATATATAAAGAACTCATACAACTCTAGCACAAAAAAAAAAAAAACAAACATTCCAATTGAAAAATGACAAAAGATTGGAATAGACATTTTTCCAAAGAAGACATACAGATGGGCAAAAGGCACATGAAAAGATGCTCAACATCACTAATAATCAAGGAAATGCAAATCAAAACCATAATGAGATATCACCCCCACACCTATCAGAATGGCTATTATCAGTTAAGACAAGAAATAACAAGTAGTGACAAGCATGTGGAGAAAAATGAACCCTCATGCATTGTTGACCAAAATGTAAACTATTGCAGCCACTCCAGATAATAGTATGGAGGTTCCTAAAAAATAAAGGTAGAGGGGCCCCTGGGTGGCTCAGTCAGTTAAGTTTCTATCTTTGGCTCAGGTCATGATCCCAGGGCCCTGGGATCGAGCCCTACATCGGGCTTCCTGCTCAGCAAGAGTTCTTCCTCTCCCTCTCCCTCTGCCCCTCACCCCCGACCCCGCTTGCGCTCATTTTCTCTCTCTCTGTCAAATAGATAAAAATCTTTTTAAAAAATTAGAGGTAGAAATACCATATCATCCAGCAATTCTACTTTCAGGTATCTACACAAGGAAAGCAAAAACACTAATTCAAAAAGAATTATGTACCCTTATGTTTACTGGAGCACTATTTACAATAATTAAGATATGGAAGCAATCTAAATCCATAAATGGATGAATGGGTAAAGATGTGGTCTACATTCAGCCATATAAAGAATGAAATCTTGCCATTTGAGACAACACAGATGGATCTTGAAGGTATTATGCTAAGTGAAATAAGACAAATACTGTATGATTTCACTAATATGTAGAATCTAAAAAAAAAAAAAATAAGCAAACAAAACCAAATCTGTAGATACAAAGAGCAGACTGGTGATTGCCAAAGGGGAAGGTGACAAGGGGTAAGCAACATGGGTCAGAGGAGGGGTATCAAGAGGTACAAACTTCCAATTGTAAAATGAATGGGTCATGGATAATGCAATGTTCAGCATGGTGACTATAATCAATAATATTGTACTGCATAGTTTTTAAAGTCATGAATACATAATTTTAAAATTAGCCTGATAACTGACATATGGAGAAATGTTCAAGCATGCGTTATTAAGCCATACAAATATGAATGATGAAAACTAAGAGGAGTTACGAGAGAAACTCATTCTCTTACACTGCCCGTAGCAGTGAAAATCAGAAAAGTCTATAAACCAATTAGTCACTGTGTTTTAAGTATCACAAAACTAAATCCCTTTAACCCAACAGTTATTTATGGAAATTATCATAAGGCAAAATAATAAATAGGGGAAAGAATAAACACATATGCACATGTATATACAAACACCTTTATAAACCAAGCGGCTTGCACAGTTTTACCCATAATAGCAGATGACTGGAAACCACCTACATTTTCAGGTAGAAAAGAATTTGACAAATTTTAAAACATCCACATGAAATTATATTATACCATCAATAAAAATGGTACGTTCAAATAATTAGTAATAGCATGGAAAATACGTATATTATTAAAGATCCAGGAAACAAAAATTAAATTACTTGGCACTTTGCTAAAAATCAAGTGACATTATATGTGTCTCTTTTTAGACTTTTTATTGTTTCATTGAATTATGTCTCTTTATACTGAAAACACTCTTGCCCTAGTTACTATAACTTCATATTAAATCTTGAAATGTATTATTAGTATATGTCTTCCAATTTTCCTCAGGATCATTTTGATGTGCTAGGCCCTTTGCATTTCCATCATAATTTAGGAGACATCTTGTCAGTTTCTACAAGAATGACTACTGGGTTTTTATTGTGATAACATTGAATATATAAACCAATTTGAAATAAATTAATATCATAATAGCATTGAGTCTCCAATCTCTGAATATAGTATATTTTCCCATTTGTTTAGATCTTTAATCTCTCTCAGCAATGTTTCATAGTTTCCAGTGTTTCCACCCTGTAGTAGCTTCCTACATTTTTAACCACATGTAGTGGTTTTAAAATATGTCCACAAATCCATTGATACTCCTCACTTCAAGAGGGTGAGATTAAGTCCTCTCCCATTGAGTATGGGCTGGATTTGGTGAGTTCTTTCTAATAAATAGAATATAACAGAAGTGATGGTATATAATTTCTAAGACTAGGTAACACAGGCATTTTGCAGTTTTCTTCTTGGAGCTTTTGGATCACTTGCTCTGGGAAAGTCCACTTATACATCTTAAAGACATCCTAGTAGTACTATGAAGCAATCCCGTTCCAAGGAACAAAGGCCTATTGCCAGCAAACAGCAAGTAATTCAGACCTCTGGCCAATAGCCATGTGAGTAAGCCATGCTGAAAATGGATCTTACAGCCCTAGTCAAGCCTTTAGATGACTATAGCTCTGGCCTAAGCTTGTCTGCAACCTTATGAGAGACCTTGAGCCCAGAACAACCCAGCTAAGCCACTTCTGAATTCCTGACCCCCAGAACTGGGAAATCATAAAAGTCTGTGTTTTAAGCTGCTAACGTATTATGCAATAATTTGTTATATTACAATAATAACAAATACACCATGTATAAAAAATGTAATTTTAATGTGGGGGGAGAGTATTTAAATATTAACATGTATTAGTATTAGTTATCTGGTTGGTGGGAATATGAACCATTTAAATATTATGTTTTACATTTCTATGTGATAAAAAATGGAAAAACAGGGCGACTGGGTGGCTCAGTCATTAAGCATCTGCCTTCAGCTCAGGTCATAATCCCAGGGTCCTGGGATCGAGTCCCGCATTGGGCTCCCTGCTCCACTGGAAGCCTGTTTCTCCCTCTCCTACTCCCCCTGCTTGTGTTCCTGCTCTCAATATCTCTCTCTCTCTCTCTCTCTGTCAAATAAATAAAATGTTTTAAAAAATGGAAAAATAACGTATGACAGTCCCAAGAATTCTATCACCAATAATCAAGGAAGTTATTTTGCAAGGAGAAAAATTATAAACCACTTACTAGTCTTTAATCATACTATTTCTATTAGTGCTGATACCTTATTACATCAAATTTGCAACAAAAAAAAACAATATAGCTGTATGATTTAAATTTAATTGTCCTACTGAACAATCTTACTATTCTCAGCAACCAAAGTTATAGCAAGTTTTATTACAGTTTTTTTCTACAGGTCCTTCTTAATTTAGACAGCAGGAGATTTTATTTGTCTTTACTGATGCCCTGAAATCCACAGTGGTATAATAAGCAAGATATAATATATACACATTCTATCTGATGTATGAAGTAAGGCAGTGTGTAAAAATAACATGCAGTCATCTGCCTTGTGACTTGATACACTTTATTCTATTTTAAGGACATACACACTTAAGTATAACTGAAAATTGACTTTTTATATCTTACTGTATGCATATAAAAAAAACTATCATTATAAATCCATCCAAGCTTTACAACACAGTAGGCATCAGAGGAAGGTGGGAAAAATAACTGAATGAATTAGATCAAATTGTCCCAGATTTAGTAAACAATCTATAAATAAGGTGACTATATAATTTATCATCTATACCGAGACATTTTTGAGAGTGAAAGGGGAGATAGTAATTAAGCTAGAACAGGCATAAACTGGGGTTATGCAAGGAGATATTTTCACCCTATCTTTGAAACTTGAACAATATTTACCCAGAAAGTAAGAAAATTTTATTTTTATCACCTCTCCTCTGAAAACTCCAGGTAACTGACATCTAAGCCCATTTCTATAAATTTGATGATAGAATTTAGCCCATCACATTTAGATTTGCCAATTGTAATATACTTTTAATGAGATTGATCTTTTTAGTGTGGTTATGAACAAGATAACTGTCATCAAAATTAAGTACAGCCCAACTTTACAAATGAAATGTCTACGATCTTTTCAGCATTTTTGAAAGCTAATATCCCTGCCAGTGAATGTAATACTGAAGATCAGTATAGCACTTGAAAAGTATAATTATAGTTGTTAAATGCCATGAAATCTGAGCTAAGGAAGTGAGTAATCTTGTGAATGCAGATGCTGTAAATGTGATCGAACTCAAAAGAAAAGTCAGAAAAATGGATGGTACATCAGAAGAAAGCAAAGTATGAAGACATGATTCTAATAAATTGACACACACACACACACGTACACAAAACACACTCATATTTATCACTGTTTCCCATGGAAAATATTATTTAAAATGCCATCTGGTGTGGATACGGTACAATTTTACTTCTACCGTCTGAGACACTTTCTCTTCTAACATGGATTTTTGAACTGTTTAATCTATAATGTAAAGTTCAGAGTGAGTTTCATCTAGTTTAATTCAATTATGAGAAGTCATGGTTCTATTTTATATTTAGCAACTTAAAACATTTTGAAACTATTTAAAAACTATTCTTGGAGGGTTGCAATAGCTTTCAATTGGCAAGTGCATTGAAATACCTTTTAGGTATCATCCAGATTACTATTTTAGGTTACTGCCAGTCTCCAGAAGGGCAGTGGAATTTGAAAATGCATATTAAATCTGAAAATATGATCATGGCACAGGTAATCTTTTCAAGAAAGGAACTACAATCTCCTTCATCAACTGGAGATTGATTAAGGGTTAAAATGGTGACTATCTTGGGCAGGTTACATTGTGTTCAAGGTTTTTATTTTTCTTCTTATTTCATCCAGAGTCATGCTAAACATAGAGAGTTCAATCAATCTCAGAAAGAATCTACTTTATATTTCCTTCAAATATAAAATTCATTAAGTGACATTCCAGCCACTTAAAGTGGGTTAGTGAAGTTGTTAAGGAAGGGCTCACCCTTTCTGATGGAAATTAAATAGGAAGCAGAGAGAGTGGGCAAGTTTCCAGAGCAGAGCTTTCCAAAGTATTTTCCACAGGATACTGATTGCTTAAGACCGCTTTATGAAAAAGTGGATGTGCACATTTTAGAAATACTGCATATCCCAACTTTAAGAGATTTACATTGCAGATTTGCATGGCAAGTACCTCCAAAACTCTGCATCAGGGAAACCTGCTTCATTTTCTTTAGTTCTATGTTTAGCAAACTTACTTATTTTTTTCTATTATGTTATGTTCATCACCATACATTACATCATTAGTTTTTGATGTAGTGTTCCATGATTCATTGTTTGCGTATAACACTCAGTGCTCCATGCAGTATGTGCCCTCTTTAATACCCATCACCAGGCTAACCCATCCCCCCACCCCCCTCCCCTCTAGAACCCTCAGTTTGTTTCTCAGAGTCCATAGTCTCTCATGGTTCATCTCTCCCTCCGATTTCCCCTCCTTCATTCTTCCCTTCCTGCTATCTTCTTCCCTTTTTTTTTTAGCAAACTTAATTTAATTAAGCAATGCTGATTATAGGTTCTGTGGAGCCTGAAATTTTTACAATTTGGGAGCCATCTTTATGAAAATAATACAAAATAAAATGTAAAGTTAATGACATAGTATATATTTATTCAGAAATCTCTTTAAAGTTTTTGGAGACTTATTATCTCTTTTCTTCTGATCTCTCTGTAGGCAATATATCAGAAATGCCTCCTTAGGAAAGTCCCTGGTGATAACCTTTTTCCTCCTCCCAACTAGAACACTTATAACTCTCAGCAACTTCCTATATTCTCACTGGTCTGTACAAGTAAGGGGCCTGAAGCTTAAGCTTCACACCTTAATAGTAAATTCAACTCTGTTACAAGGTAACAAAATTAGGTTCCTGGACCCCACTCCAATGTGTGTGTTGGGATGGAAGTGGGGGCAGGGTGCTTCCCATGTAACATCACTCAGTTCTCAGATATCAGCAGGATGTCAGAGGAGTCAACTCAATTCTGACACTATCTATCAGGAGATAGCTTCAGATTCCACAGACTGAGAGCTCAGTCCTACAGGACTGCCTTCCCCCACCCCAACTTCAGATGCCAACGCAGGCTGTTGCTTTTGACCAAATGGATACAGATTGGAGGTCCAAAGACCTCCTCCAATTCAGGATGCCAGTCGTAAGTCCAAGTTCAAGTGGCTCACAAAACTCAGGAAATCTGTCAACTTACCAGATTTCTGGTTTATTATAAAAGGATGTAACTCAGGAAGAAATGCATAGGGGAAGACACAGGGAAGAGGCCCAGAGCATCCATGTTCTCTCCAGTTGTGCCACTCTTCCAGAATCTCCATGTGTTCACCAACCTGGAGCTCTCTGAACCCTGACCTTTTGGGGTTCGAAGGAGGCTTCATTACACAGTCATGATTGATTAAATCATTGTCCACTGGCATTGATTCAACCTCCAGCCCCTCTCCCTTGCGGGGGGTGGTTACTTAAAGTTCCAACCCTTGGGGCACCAGGGTGGCTCAGCTGGGTGAATGCCCAACTCGGAGAGCCCGATGCGGCACTCGATCCCAGGACTCTGGGATCATGGCCTGAGCTGAAGGCAGACACATAACCGACTGAACCACCCAGGCACCCGGTTGAGTGCCCAACTCTTGATCTCAGCTCAGGTCGTGATCTCAGGGTCTGAGTTCAAGCCCCACATTGGGTTCTACACGGGGTATCAAGCCTACATACATACATACATACATACATAAAAATGAAGTTTCAACCCTCTAATCACAGGTTGGTTCCCCTGGGAACTAGCCCCTTTACCTAAGGGCTTTTCAAAGGTCACCTTGCTAGCATAATAAAAGACACCTTTGTTGCTCTTATCACAGGAAATTTTAAGGGTTTTAGAAGCTCTCTGCCAGGAACAGGTGAAAGACCAAATATGTATTTATTATAAATCATAATATCACAATAACCCTCTTAAATCTGGTTAAACTAATGGTTGGGGGAATGTTTTAGAAAATGCCAATATATAGAGTTTGATCTAGGTTTACACCTTAGAAGAGTTGGAACTAAGCAATATTTATAATATATCAGATGGCTATAGTGCTATGAAGAAAATTAATTTAGGGAAGGGAGATAGAATGTCAAGGAGGAGACAGCAATTTAAAAGAAGGTGAGAAAGTGAATTGGAACAGAAATCTAAAGAACATGAGGGAGCCCTCCAAGGTGAGTTAGGAAAGAACAATATTTTGCTCTGCTGAGTGAGGATTTTTGCTCTGAATGGGACAATAGATTGAGCAGCATAAAGGGACAAGAGAGCCTTTATTTAGGTGTAAGAAATTATACTAATGGGATTGTTCTTGTAGTTGAGGGTACATTTATGATAAAGAAGACGGGGGAAATTGCTGGATCTCACTGTCACTGCTTCAAAGAAGTTTGAAGGTCCAAAAATCATCATAATTTTTTGGCTCAGTAAAATTTATTATTTTTTATTTATTTTTATTCAAAAGAATTTGTTTCTCTATCACAAAAATTAACCACACCACCATCAGCAAAGTCTGTAGAGTTATATTGATGGTGGAGAGTTCACTGGATATTCTCAAAATCCCAAAGATCATAAAGAGGGGAAAAAAGGAAAAGAAAAACACTCAAAACAATCCAAAACCCATAATGAGTTTGAGGAGAAACATCACATGACAGTTTCTGTCTTCTCTCATTGTCAGCTGAAGATTTATTTCAGCAGGATCAAGTACAATTTAATTAAATCCTTCATACCAACTCCAGCCCCTTAACTGTACCCTGTTAGCAACAATCAGCACACTGGACTGTCCTTAAAAAAGGACAAGAACTTTTAAAGTACAGAAAAGGATTTCCTGAAAGGCGGTAAAGAGAATAATGTCCTCTTCATCCCTTTTTCTTCATTTCATCCCCATCTGGCAGTCCCTCCAGCGCACACTGGAATAACTGGCCTGAGGAGCTCAGCACACAGGTGGCTCAGAGGAAAGGCAGATACAGACACAGAGATGTAGACAAGGTAGGGGTTGGTGTTTGTGAGATTAAGAAGGTCTCTCCTGGTTATTTGTATTTCCCAGGAGGCAGACTACTCTGTGGAGGCATGGCTGTGGTGGGTGAACTATGTCTTTGTGAGAACAAGAAGGAGCCTCGTCCTCTAGCAAGACACAACTCGGAGCTCAGGCACAGAGCCTATTGAGCAGAATGTCCATCTCCACTCATACCCTCAGGTGGATATTTTGTACAATGCACAAGCTGTTCAACCATATGCAGTGGTCCTGCCTAACAAAATATAAAGTTCCATTCTTTAGTTCCAAGAAATACTCTGAATAGTGCTGAGATAAGAAGATAATGCAGGGAAAACCCTTCTGTTTCATTTTGGGGCAAATTCTCCCTGTAATTAAATGAAAACAACTCCACAGAGACTGACAAATTTTTAAAAATCAAAGGAAAACAAAACAATACAAAAACAACAAAAAAAAAACACAAAAGAAAAATGAAGATTATACATTTAAAAATTTACCTCTATTATAAAAGAACATTTTAGACAATTCTTTTACATTCTCAGTTAAATTAAGAAAACACACAAGATGCACTGTAAAGGCAACATACTGAGAAGTGTACAGTGTGACAGAAATAAACTTTAACATTATAAGCTGTACATAGTAGAAGTTACATGCAGAGAATAGAATTCATGATGAGCAGAATTTCTGAAAATTTATCAACACATAATATATCTTGATAAAATTACTAGCTCTTCAGAAACTCAAAAAGACAACCTGGTAGGGCTGCTGGGCATTGTGGAGTATCCATTTAAGGTTTGTGTGTATGAATGTAAGGTGAAAAAAATTCAGCAGAATTGTATAAATTTTCTGAAGCAGTGTTCCCCTGATGGTGGCAGACCCATCCCATGTGTCCTTAATTTTTTTTTGCAATTTTAGTCAAAACTCTAATAAGTTGTTTTAAAATTTGACTGAAGAATTTTCAATTTTATCTAGAAGAATAATTATGAAATAACAGGCACAAACAATATGAAAAAGAGAACCAATAAAGGATATTTTCCCAATATATAGAGAATGGGAAAACAAAATATGAGGAATTAAAACACCATTGTACTAGTGGATATAGATCAAAGAAGATAAAACAAATACTAGGAAAATACATTTATGTAGCAGAATTCAGTGATGTTCAACCAGTGAAAAAAATAGAAGCAGTGCTGGAAGGACTGACTAGCCATTTAGGAGAAAAGTTGGCTGGAAAACATTGTCTCATTTGACACCAAAATAAACATCAAATGAACAAAATAATTAAATGTGACAAAAGAAAAACAACCATATAATAATATTTAGGTGCATATTTTTATAATCCTGAAGTAGAAAGGACTTGCGATGTATGAACCTAAATTCAAACACCCTAAGTAAAAATGTTTATAAGAGTTGCCTACTTCAAAATTTTTAGCAGCATGAACAAGGTTAAAATCCAAACAAAATGATTAAAAAATTTGGAACCAATTCTTTAAAAAATTCTCAAAATTTCTTATATATAAATCCTAATTATGAATAAAAAAATCACCATGTGTGCAAGGGCAAGAAAAGACTAAAATACAAATAGCAGTAAACCTAAAAATATGTACAACTCCACTAGTAATCCAACAATGTTAATTTAAGTACCACTGAAGTCAGATGACAAATATCAAAAGGTTTGATAGTTGTGGGTGTTGGTAAGGATATAAGAACACAAGAAATATCACATATTATTGAGTTGAGAGTATAACTCAAACATTTCTGGAGACCAATCTGGACACAGATTAAAAATTTCAAATATAGATAATTTTGGATGTAGAGTTGCATTTTTAGAAAATTATTATAAATAAATAATAGGTAAATTGCATAAATATGCCCAAATGAGGACATTTTTGTAATACTCATTACAATAGTGAATAATTAGAAACAATGCAAAAACCTACCAATATATGTATGGTATAACAAATCTTATACCACAGAGTAGTTACATATGATAACATATGTTATCAAATCTTATACCACAGAGTAGTTACATATGATAACATAAATCACTTATTTATCACCATAGAGAATTATCTATATTATTAAGGAAGAATTCAGGTTATAATTTGTATCCCTATGCTGGTGTGTGAATGCACGTGAATACCATTATTTCTCTCAGTAATAAACTGACACATTTATTTCTTGTTCCATCAACTACAGACAGTATCTCTTGGCTTCCTATCTTGTAACGATGGTACATGCTGCCTTTGTTTCACCTTTCCCCCACTTTCTACCTCACCACTTCTGTCACCTATACTTTTACTTTATCAAGGATGACAGTATTTATGTCCTGTTTTATAACTACAATCAATGATTTTACATTTTGGTGTTTACTGAAAAACAACAGTGCTTGTATTATTATGCATTGTAATTATAGGCTCTGCTGTGAACAATAATTCAAAATGATAAAACTGCAAGCATTATATTACTGTTTTTCCTGGAGTAACTAATGCCTTTAAAATTGCCTTTTTTTCCCCTATGCCCTTACCACATCCTTAGTTTCCTGTGAAAAGTCTTTTCTATCAGCTGTTTTAGAAATTCCCTCCCACTCCTGCCCACACAGAATTCAATTCCCCTGCTGGCATCTTCAAACCTCAACTCCACTCTGAGCGGCTCTTCTCAAGGTGTGCCAAACCATGCTCTTCCTGGAACTTCAGGTCTCTGCTCTCCTGGATTACATAACCTCTTTCTGGGTGGCCTATCTTTCCCTTTCTTCCTTACTTTTTGGAATATGTCTTCAATTAACTTCCTAAGAAAAGGTGCTTAGGAAGTAAAGTTAACGAATCCTTGAATGTATGATATATACAGTCATTCAGCTCTCAGATTTTATTTATTCTTTGGGTATGTATTTTTTTCATTCCTTCATAATTTTGAAAGCATTTTTACTGAGAGACTGAATATACAAATGGACAATGGCCACATCATATATAAAAAGAGAACTCTGACCAACAATCTGCAGCAACCAGCCTAGGAAACCAACCCACTGTCTACAGTAATCGGTCCAAGAAGCCAATCTGCTTATAGGAAGTCAGATCATGATCTCCAACAATAAATCCTGAAAAAAATGGCCCAGGATGGCCAGAACTTGATTAGTAACTGACAGCTTCTCTAATTTTTATTCCCACTTTCAGTTTAGTACCAACCAGAAAAAGCCAAATACCCATTCACATAGGATGCCTGGCTTCTAATTAGCCTACCTACACCTTCCCCACGCCAACAGTCTCCAATCAGGGGATACCTGAAGCCTTTCCTTTTTTCCACCATGGAGCTTTCCCACTCCTTTGCTCACCTTTGAGTTTCTGCCAAAACCAGGTGATAGTGGCTGACTCCCTTATTATAAAAAGCTCTGTATAAATACCCTTTGCTTATTCTCATCTGGGTGGTCTTTGTTTATTTCCACATTATACAGACTTCTAGAATCCAAGGGTGCTAAGAGGCCTGATGACAGTGTGACTTTAAAAGAATAATAATAGCTTTTTTGGGATATAATTTACACATAACATACAATTCACCCACTTAAAGTGTACAATTCGATGGCTTTAAGTATTGTCATAGAGCTGGGCAACCATCCTCACAAAGTTGTATTTTCACGTCCTGTACCTATTAAACAGTCACTGCTCGTTTTCCTCCAACCCCACATCCGCAGGCAGCCACTAATCTACTTTCTCTCTCTATAGATTTGTCTATTCTAGTCACACCTGGTCATATCATTTAAAAGGAATGTTAAATATGTGATCTTTTGTGACTGATTTCTTCCACTCAGCATACTATTTCCAAGGTTCATCCATACTATAACATGTAACAGTATTTCATTCCTTTTCATGGCCAGATAATATTCCATTGCTTGGGAATACTACATTTTATCCACTCATCAGTTGGGCTGTTTCCACTTTGGGCTTATTATGAACAATATCATTATGAACATTCCATACAAAACTTTTTATTTAGATATTTATTTTTATTTCTCTTGACTATATACCTAGGAGTGGAAATGTTGGGTCATATATTGGTAACTCCGTTTGACCTTTTGAGAAACTATCAGACTGTTTTCCAAAATGGTATACCATTCTACATTCCCATCAGGAATATATGAGGGTTTCAATTCATCCATATTCTAACCAATACTTGTTATTATCTGTCTCTTTAATCACAGACATACTAATGGGTGTTAAGTGGTATTGATTCCATTGTGGTTTTGATTTGGATTTCCCTGATGGTTAATGATGCTGAACATCTTTTCATGTGCTTGTTGGTCATTTATCTTTTTGAGAGGTTTGTTAAAATCCTTTGTCCATTTTTTATTTGGGTTGTCTTTTTATTGTTGAATTGTAAGGTGACCTGTTTTTTAGCTTTGTTGTCTTCTTTTTGGAAATTTTAGCAACTTCTCTTTACCTTTGGTATTCTGAATTTTCACAAGAACATGTCTAGAAAATGTCTTTTCTTCATTTTGCTTGGTACATGGAAAACCCTCCAACACGAAGACTTATACTTTACCACAGGATTGCCTCTTTTATTATTTCTTTGATCATATATTGTTCCCTGTTTTCTCCTTCAGGAACTTCCACTGTTTAGGTAGTAAATCTTACATTGATCCTTATGCCTTTAGTTTTTATTCTCATTATTTCCCTTTCCTGTTTTCTGTTCTTTTTATTCTATTTCCAGGAGATTTGCATGATTTTTTTTCTTTACTCTTCTGATTTTTCCATCCGTTACATTATGTGTTCCTTCTTTTACAGCATACTATTATTACTTAATAAATGTAATATCTCTCTAAAATATCTCTAAAATACTAGGGACAGAGACAATTTTAAAGTTCTCTTCTGTTTCCTGGATTTAGCTATTCCCTCTCTGGCCATTGTGGCAAATTATTAACCTGGCCCTTTCTCTTTGACATTCCTCATTTGTCTGGTCATCCTTAATTGTCTGTTTGAATTTAAGGTTAAGACAATAGAAAAGCTAGCTGAGTCCTTTGTACTGATAAGCAAGTTTGCCAACTTTCAGGTTTCATCTTATGTGGAGGCAGTAGCAAGTCAGCCACTATGAATGGCTGAAACGTTAAAGACGTCACTCTAAGATGCCAATTCCCACAGAAATTATCCTAATTTTACCAGTCTTTTTCATTCCTGTAGATAAGAAGTCGCCTTTCTTTTTTCTTACTGTAGTAAGAGTCTTATGTAGTAAAAAAAAGAAAAAAAGTAAAATTTACTATTTTAACCATTTCTAACTGTATAGTTCAGTGGTATTAAGTACATTCACCCTGTTGTGCACTATCCATCTACAAAAATTTTTTTTTGTTTTTTTCCCAACATTTTGTATCTTTAATAACATACACAATGGTTACCAGCTATATTCATAACAAAAGTTATTCATAAAATGTATCTAAAAATAACATTTTTTTCCCTTTCCGGTGTGAAAAGCTTGAGAATGTCCCAGTGGGGGGGTAGGTGGGTTGAGAGGGAAGAAGGGGTTGGAACAGGGGACCCTGGCTTCCCCACAGTCTGAAACCCCAAGTCCCCTCCCTCCACCTGGGCCCCAGCACAACCCCTCAGCAGGAACAGAGACCAGAGGGTCTGTATGACTCCACAGCTGGGACAAATCTCTGGGTTATGATATAGTGTTCCACTTAAGTGAGGTCATGACAGAATGGGGGGTGGGGAAGGATGAAAGAAAAGAGGGGTGGGGAAAGAAACCAAAAACCAAACAATCCCCTTTCCCTTATTCCTTACCCCAAGTCTTTCAGCAACCAGACCTGGGAGTGGACAAGGGTGTGTGTTGGTTGCGGGAAGGGGATGTTAAGGCAACAGACATCCTGACCTCACTGGCTGCCCTGGTTCCCTGCCTTCAACCTCTGCCTCTGGGGAGCCAGGACTGGGGGGAAGTGGGGAAGGGCGAGGGGGTCTGGAGGAAGGGGCTCTGCCCACTCCCCTCGTAAAATTCAGGCTCCCCCTGCCACTTTCTTGGCTCAGAGAGAGACCTGGGGATTCTAAAAATGAGAGGGAATGATCAGAAAGAAAAACCGTTAAGAACTATATAAATATGCATCTTAAATAGGCCTAAGAAATTAATTGTAGAGAACCTCTGATAAACAGGGCAAAAGGAGGTGAGTGAAAGGAGGGTAGCTCCTGTCCTCGGGGAATGGTGGGAATGGGGAAGGAGAAGAAGCTGGCAAGGAAAGAGAGAGAGAGGCTCCTCTCCTCATCTACCACCTTCTCTTTAGCTCCTCTCAAATAACAACCAGGAGAGCAGGTTATCAACCCTGCTTCTCTCTCCCCAAATGTCAGATGGTTCTGAGCAGGTCCCATAAGATAGGGGGAAGCTGCATCCCTTAGGAGGGACAGGTGGCCCGCAGTCTGGAGGAGGCACGGGTGGGACGGGGCCAGGTGGGGGATGAGGGAGGGAAGGAGGGGCAGTCAGGCTCATCTACAAAAATTTTTCATCATCCCGTACTAAAACTCTGTACCCATTAACAATAAGTTCCCATCCCCCCATCTCTCAAACCCCTGTTAACCACTGTTCTATTTTGTGTCCATTTTTATTTAATTTTTACTTTTTGTTTGAAGGCAATTCTTGGCTTTGAGGTTTGTGTCCAAAGGGAAGGAAGATGTGTGAGAAGTATTACCCAGCTACAGGCTTTTTACCTTTTTTTATGTAAGTGACTTTTACCATTTACCCCCTTGATTTCAAGGTTACACTCATTTGTGACCATTTTATCTGTAGATTATAAGTTGCATTCAACCCCCTGGGTTTGTAAGGTACCCCTCTTTGGGCATTTTCTAAGCTATGGTTTCCTCCACCCTTCTGAACCAGTATCTACTTTTAGCCATTCTCTATGTCTCATTAGATTTGATAAAACTTTCACACACCATTGACTCTCCTTCCACTTCCTATTTCTACATTTTTATTCTTATTACAATGAGTTTTGGAGCAAAGTAGTAGATACCAGCATATACTCAACCTATCATATTAAAACATAATCCTGGGCTAAATTTCTAACCTCTTAAACATACCAGGTATACTTAACTAGAACTGTAACTGAAATCAGTATCAAAATTCAAAGAGGTATTTTAAAAATAAGAAAAAAATTCAAAGTATTAAGAATCAGTATATGGAACATATTCTAACGCAATTTTTCAGAAACAGATTTAAATCCTAAACTACAGTACATAGTTTTTATAGCACAGATTCAGTTTATTTTAAAATTATCTATTTTTGTGACCACACTTAATTTCTTTAGTGATTCTTTATTATTAAGGTCTCCACAGAGTAGCACCTTGTCATTAAACGGGCATGCTACAGATTAATGAAAAAAAAATGAAGACCTGGATTTCCCTTGTTCATCATGATCACTGTATCCATCCCAAGAAAGAGATCATATACAGCAGTGACTGGAATACAGTCTATGAAGTCCAGAAGACCTATTTTTAAGTCCAGATTTGGGCATTTATTAACTTGGACAATTTTCTCAGTGTCTCAAGCTCTCCTTCACCTGTAAAATGGGCTTAAAATAATATCTATTCATAGGACATCAAAGAATAGATGAAGCAAATATAATTCTGTGCTCATCATAAATGCTAAATTAACATTAGCTGTTACTGTCCACAGTCGGACTCCAGTATCACTCTATATGAGTCAGGATCCTAGGTCTAACACCAGCTCCAGAACCTTGGCCATGCTATTCAACCTCTCTGTGCCGTGTTCCCTCATCTCTAAAATGGAGATGATACCTACATTAAAGGGTCATTCAAGGATTAAATTCAACAATACAGATATAGGGTTTAAAACAATGCTCTTATTATCATCACCTGCATCATCATTATATAATTGGTTTCTCTGAAGCAGACTATATAGTTGAACCTAATGCCTTAACATAGTCACTGTGAAAAGCTGGATATAAATTTTTTTTTATTGTGCCATCTTATCATACATTCTCTTCACTAGCTCCTCTTTTCTCCATCCCATCTCAAAATATTTAAAATCACTTTTAGCTTTATATTTTGGACCAATATTGTATGTAGAATATTCCACACTTAAATCATCACTGATGGCAAACAGAATCAATAGGTATCCTTTTCCTCCTTAAAAACTGAAATCTATAAAAAAAAGTTTCAATTTTAACTTCTACTGCTTCTACATTTCACTGAATTTTAAGCATGCCTTTTCTAAATTGCTGCCATATTATTTTTTTCCTTCAGTAAGAAGTAAACCTGTTAAATTTCACTGCAATTGCCTTTAAGAGCTTTCTAACATTTAATCTTAACAACTTGACCTAAAAAAAAAATCTTTATTTCCACTATAGGGTTTTCTTACAAGTGGAAACACAGTTCAGTTTAACAGAAATTGAGTTACATAGGATAAGTTGCACTGGCTCCCAGCCAAAATGGACAAACAACTCAAATATTACCCTGAGTCAGGATTTTTTTTTTCAACCTGCTTGTTTGGAAAGTCTATTTTGATTATAATATAAATGCTAGCTATTATATAAGTAACATGATACTCTTACTTTCCATTTCAAAGTATGTACCTTTGTACCTGCTGTCCCCTCTTCCTGGACTGCTTTTCCCACTGCATCTACCTTATGGCCCCAACTCATTCTCCAGATCCAGCGGCCACTCTTTAAATTACTAAGTCCCAATTAGTTGCACACTCCTCTTAGATCCCTCAGAACTTCACTGTTACCTCATCATAGTCCTTACCACCATATATAGCAAATGTTAAAGATTCATTCCATCCCCTGGACTGAGCCTAAGGAGTAGAAGTCAGCATGGGGGTCCACTCTATATCTCTGATATTTTATGATCAATAAATATCTGCTGAAAGAAGGACTTAATAAGTAGTTCCATTGGAGGACATCAGCTAATTTCTTCTGCTCAGCATCTCCTCCTTTGAGGGAACCATGCCCAGACTCACACAAATCTTAAGACACCCAGGGAGTGATACAAATCTTGGTTCCAAAGATGGATGCACGGCCCAGGAACAGACAATCAGAAAACTCCAAGTACTTCATCCCATTGGCCACTGTGATTAAGTCAAGAATAGACGAGTGACTCAGTCTGGGCCAAAGAGGGTCATCCCTTAGACTTTTGCATGGAGAATTTAGAGAAATACACTTTCTTTTCTCTCAGACCACCAGATATAAGAATGATATAAACCTAGAGCTGATAACGGCCATCTTTGCTACCACATAGGAAACACCAGAATGAAGTTAATCCAGAAAAAAAATCAGAGCTAAGTGGTAGCTCAAGACAAACTTCTGCTGACAGCATTTGTGCCTCAACTCCAGACATGCCTAGAGTTCATTCCTATGCTTTCCAGTTACATGAAGCTTTGTTTTCTTAAGCTAGTTTGAGTGTCATTTCTGTCACTGGCAATTATATGCATGTGTGTATATGTACATATAAAAGTCCTGGGAAAACAGTTACTTCTTCACACAAGGGCATGAATTTTTTAAACCATGGAACAGAAAAACACTGTTCTTGACCACATAAGTATCCAACTTATATCCTTGAATTCAGCAACATGATGTTGTAAATAATAAGCTAATCCACCACAGACTTTTTTACAAGAACAAATAAAGGATAAAAAATTTTTCCTTCGAACAAATAATACATTATATGTTTAAAAAAAAGAGAGAAGACAGTAGGAAGGGGAAAATGAAGGAGGGGAAATTGGAGAGGGAGACGAACAATGAGAGACTATGGACTCTGAGAAACAAACTGAGAGTTCTAGAGGGGAGGGGTGGGGGATGGGTTAGCCTGGTGATGGGTATTAAAGAGAGCACGTATTGAACGGAGCACTGGGTGTTATATGCAAACAATGAATCATGGAACACTACATCAAAAACAAATGATGTAACATATAGTGATTACCATAACATAATAAAACAAAATTTAAAAAAATTTCCTTGGTTTTGACATACTCTGGCACAGTTCTCCTATTAGATTAAAATTATAAGCTTGTATGCAAAAACGAATGTTATCACTTTTCTTACTATTCAGTGTATGAATTAAAGTAAGCAAATGAAAAGACTACATCAAGAAAAGTATTTTTATTACAAGTATTGGCAAAGATGTGGAGAAAAAGAAATCCTTGTGTGCTGTTGGTAGGAATGTCAACTGGTATAGCCACTGTGGAAGACAGTATGGAGGTAACTCAAGAATGGAATCACCATATGATCCAGTAATTTCACTACTGGGTATTTACCCAAAGAAAACAAAAACACTGATTTAAAGAGATATATGTACCCCTATGTTAACTGCAACATTATTTACAATAGCCAAGATAAGGAAACAACATAACTGTCCATCAACAGACGGATGGATTAAGGAAGATGTGGTATGGGGCACCTGGGTGGTTCAGTCATTAAGGTCTGCCTTCAGCTCAGGTCATGATCCTAGGGTCCTGGGATTGAGCCCCACATCGGGCTCCCTGCTCGGTGGGAAGCCTGCTTCTCCCTCTCCCACTCCCTTGCTTGTGTTCCCTCTCTCTCTCTCTGTGTCAAATAAATAAATTGTTAATAAATAAATAAATAATTTTTTTTTAAAAAGGAAGATGTGGGGGTGCCTGGGTGGCTCAGTCAGTTAAATGGCTGCCTTCGGCTCAGGTCATGATCCCAGGGTCCCTGCTCAGCAGAGAGCCTGCTTCTCCCTCTCTCTCTCTGTCTGCCTCTTTGCCTACTTGTGCTCTCTCTCCATCTCTCTGTCAAATAAATAAATAAAATCTTTAAAAAAAAGTAAGATGTGGTACACACACACACACACAAGAATATTATGCAGCTATAAAAAAGGATGAGATTGTGCTATTTACAACAACATAGGTAGACCTAGAGGGTATTATGCTAAATGAAATATGTCAGACAGAGAAAGAAAAATACCATAAGATTTCAGTCATATGTGGAATCTAAAAAACAGAACAAATGCATAAACAAAAAGCAGAATTAGACCTATAAATACAGAAAATAAACTGATTCCAGAGGGGAGGGGAAGGGGGGATGGGCAAAATGGGTAAAGGGTCAGGGAAGACACAGGCTTTCAGTTATGGAACGAAGAAGTCATGGGAATAAAAGGCAAAGCATTGGGAATATAGGCATTGATACTGTGATAGCATTCTATGGTGACAAATGGTAGCTTACACTTGTGGTAAGCATAGCATAACGTATAGAGAATTTGATTCACTATTTTGTACATCTGAAACTAATGTAACATTGTATGTCAACTGTACTAAAATTTTTTTCAAAAATAAAATTTTGAAAAGAAAAAGATTTTTTGAAGACAACTATTTTTTCTTGTCAAGGTATTCGTCCCAGGTATTGCACAAGATGAAGAGGTTTTTTTGATATTTGATAGCATGAAAATAAACCATACTTATATACTAAAACCAATCATGAGGATCTACTGCATACATTCTTGAACTTTATTGTGCATAAGAATCATGTAAAGGTATTTGTTGAAGATAAGGATTCAAAGGGTATATCCTAAAGATTCTGATTCATCATGCCAGAGCGGGACTAGGAATCCAAATTTTAAACAAGTACTACAGGTTAGCCTTGCTCTCTGAGGTAAAGGGAATCCATAAAAGGTGGTAAACCTCATAGCTGACTCCTTCTTGGCAAGGTGAGAAATGAAACTAGCTTCCACCAAAGTAAATATTAAAGAGAGAAAGTGTTAAAATTTAGAGCATTATTTTCTTAGACTCCATAGAACAAAAGATACTGAAGGCCACTTTTAACCAAAAAAAAACATAAAGCCCCAGTTCTATTCCCTTCTCATTCAGGAACTAGTTTATTTCTTTATTTTTTACTAAATGGGACATGAGAAATTGTCTAGAAATAATATGACTTCCTGAACCTTATATCTAAGGCATAAAATCTGGTACATTCTTAGAAACATAAAATGTTAGATTTCAGAGGAAACTTACAGGTCATTTAACCCAACCATTATCAGATGTTGGGCTCTTTTCTGCACTACTCCCTAAAAGTGGTCGTTCAAACTCTGCTTGAACACCTCCAATGACCCAGAACTCATTACTTCATGAAAAAGCAATTTTTTTTCTCATGGTAAAACTTTGTGTTTGTTTGTTTGTTGGCTGCTGATTGACTGGTATTCCCTTCCACTGGGCTAAAATCTACCTCCTCATTTAGGATTTTCATTAGGCTTAGGTCTGCTTGCTCTGTTGACACACACACACAAATATACAGATGTCCTATAATGAAGGGTTTATAATTTGAAAAGTTATCAGAACACCTCCTAAAACCTCTCTTTTTCAGATTAAACAACCAGTTTCTTCAGCTATTTCTTTTCTGCTTCAGTTTCTAGAGATGTTTCCTACCCAATAACCCTCTTTCCCTTCTTCTACTTGTTCAATTTGTCTCCTGAGTTAGAAGATTTAAAGAATGGGTAAACAGATTATTTAGTTATTTAATCCCTAAGGACTGAAGTTACTCTTAATAAACCCTCTTTGTACATCATGCTCTCAACAGAGAATAAAGCAACTTCTATTTAACTGAGAGCAATAAACAAAAAGAAAAATAATCCTAATTGTTCATCCCCTAAACTTCAGGCTTAAACTCCACTGCTGGGTGTTCTGTCATCTGAGCTGATCATGTGTATGCTCATACTGACTCCCCTTGACACAAAATTTGTCTACTCTTGGGCCCTAGCTTCTAGGAGCTTGCTTAAAAGGCAGAAGCAAGGAGATAGAGCTGGGTGTTGACACATTCAAAATCCCATAGTCAGGGCCCATTCCTCTTGCATGCATTGTTAGCCTTGCCCACCACTGCAATCTCAAGCACACTTCACCTACTCCTCATTGCTGAAGGCTCACCAAGATGATGACACCAGAACTGGATACTTACTTCCCACTAGCTTATTTAATTTCTCATTTCAAGTGGGTCACTAATTTTTATTAGATCAATCTGCATCTTGCCAAGGGAGATCATCTTTTAATAATAGGAAGAGAGCATTTTGGAGATCCATAGTTGCTGTATTGAAACTAGGTTGTTTTGGGGTTGCTTTTAGTACTTGCCATATGAAAACAAATTTGAGGGGCATCTGGGTGGCTCAGTCATTAAGCATCTGCCTTCAGCTCAGGTCATGATCCCAGGTTCCTGGGATCAAGCCCCACATCGGGCTCCCTGCTCGGCGGGAAGCCTGCTTCTCCCTCTCCCACTCCCCCTGCTTCTGTTCCCTCTCTCGCTGTCTCTCTCTCTGTCAGATAAATAAATAAAAATCTTAAAAAAAAAAAAAAGAAAGAAAACAAATTTGACATTTTGTTATCCTTTTCTTAAATTTTATTTTATTTTATTATATTATAGTAGTCACCATACAGTACATCATTAGTTTTTGATGTAGTGTTCCATGATTCATTGTTTTCGTATAACACCCAATGCTCCATGCAATACATGCCCTCCTTAATACCCATCACCGGGCTAACCCATCCACCCACCCCCTCCCCTCTAAAACCCTCAGTTTGTTTCTCAGAGTCCACAGTCTCTCATGGTTCATCTCCCCCTCCAATTCCCCCCCCTTCATTTTTCCCTTCCTTTTCCTAATGTCCTGCATTATGCTAAGTGAAATAAGTCAAGCAGAGAAAGTCAGTTATCATATGGTTTCACTTATTTGTGGGACATTTTGTTATCCTTTATTCATCCCCCAAAGTACAGAAGTTAGAAAAAATCCTCTGACTCACTTATATTAACAATTCATGCCTTAGATTTGCTTTATAGGCTGCAAAGAATTTCCATGAGCCTCAGAGTAGACCCTCAATTAGGCAAAGTTGATAGTATCTAGTACATAAACACAGAGTTTGGCCTTTACCACCAAAAATGTATACAGGATATAAAGTGATAAGTGCTACAAGAGAAATACAAAGAAAGTATTTGAGAAATACAGAAAAAGAAGAAATCATTTCAGGATAAAGTAATTAAGGAAATGTTTAAGGTTACAGAGATGGAAGGACAAGATACGCCAGGAAAAGGGAATGCTGTAAGAGGAAAATGGGGGGAGGAAGGTAGGTATGGTAGCTTTGTTCATGAATTAATACTGGAGATCAAAACATAAAAGTATTAGAGCTAAAATAAAATTAGCCAAGAAACAGTCCACAGAACCTGAATATTCTTTTTTTTAAATGACTCACTAGCAATACTGTTAAAAAATGTAATCAATTATTTTTATTCTTTGTGATAAAATCAGTGAAACAAATTCATAATGCAAATGAACTATTCTTTCTCAGCTTAAGGGACCTAAAAAGGAAAACACTATGGTACTACTTTTAGGAGCCATATAATGCTACTGCTAACTTGTTCTTACTAAAATAGTCTCATTTTGACTAGACAGATAAGAAAAAATATAACACAGAAGAAATATAAAACTACCAAGTTCATATTATATGACTCTAATAAAGTTTCAAGCACAGGTTTATGGCTTAATTACTAGTATTTCTCAAATTTTATTTTATGTGAAAAACTCTTAAGAATAGTACATAATCATTATCATCACTTACTATGCTGCTGACCTAGTAACCAATATATCCCTGCACTTACATGTATGTGCACATACAAGATATATGTTTAATGTTATCTGACTAGCTGATAATAGCACGCTAATGCCTACTGAAATAATTACTAACAAACTAGACACTGGTTATTTAGGATTTGCTTGTCTAAAAATAACAATTTCCTTTTTTTACCATACCTCCATTGAAAATTTCTTGCATTATATTAGTTCCAGTAATGGATTAAAAAAAAAAAATCACAAACTTGTGTTCTCTTGTGATTTTCCATCTGCTCTTTTCTTTATATTGGCCATAAAATTTACTGACTTAAAATCTAGGACATATCTAAAATAAGACTGTGTGCCACAGGTAATGGTAAGAGTTAACCTTTATTGAGTACCAATTGTCTGCTAGGCACTGTTCAAGGTAATGCATGTTTCACTAGTCCTCTTAACAGTCCTTCAAGGTACTCACCTTTATTATCCCCATTTTGGGGGAAACTGAAGTATGGAAAGTCCAGTCAATTTTCCCACATTTGTGTAGCTAATAAGTGATAAAGACTTTGGCTATATAATAGTAACCATTATACTATGCTGCCACTATATATATATGTATCTGTGATATATATATATATATTAATAAAATATATTAGGATTAGTAATTCAAGTCAGTGGTATATATCTACCAGCAATATGGTCCAGAAGTGAATCCTACTAAAGAGAAGACATTTTAGAATGAATTACATTTTTGAGGGACACCACTATTGAGTTCCTCATTATCTAAGAAATGTGAAAAGAATCTCTTTCATCTTTTTAATACCAACACCGAGCATAGAGCCTGGGCATACAGTTGGCACTCATGAAATATATGCTGAATAAATGAAAGATACTGAAATCAGATCCAGAGAATAACCACTTGCATTGCTCTATCTCAAACCAGGAACACTACAGTTTATGTTCTTGCTGAAAGGAGGGCATGTAATACAGTGAAAGGAGCACAGGCTGTAGAATGAGACTTAAATCTGAAATACAGGTACAAATACCTGAGAAAACTTATTGAGACTCTTTAAACTGGCTTTATCTTTAAAATCATAATAATTACAACTGTCACAAATGTGTTGTTTGGAGTATTAAATTTTGGTAAAGTATGGAGATTCGGGCATAGAGTAAACAGTTTAACAAACAGTGGTTCTCATTCCCCATGGTCACTCTGGCTTAACACCTAAATCACCTTGGAATTTTCCTTTTCTAATTCCATCCCCTCTATTTAACCAATATCACCATTTATATAGTCTATTTCTGCCAGTTTTTCCATTGGTCCCCTTCTCATCCGTCTCATTGTCAGCTTCCCTCCATACACTGTACAAAGAGTAGCTGAATTGTTCATTAGATAGTTTCCCTATATCCACATTGTATCCTGAAAGACAAAACTTCTAAAAGATAATTAGCCATAACCAAAGAAGACTTGAAGGGCATGTGGCCCATACACAGGACCCTATGCTAAGAAGGACCAAGCTCTGTTCAATACTCCGCTATCACCCTCTTAAAAGTCTTAATTTATAAACAAAGAGTTACGCATGTCCCTCTCTTACCGCACCCCACAAATTATGTAGACAGTACTGACCATGTGCTCCCTTGTTTGGAAAAGGAACAGCACATCTTCATTGTCGAGTAATCCAGTGGTACTCATTCTAGACCAGCATTCAAGGTCTTCACAGCTTGGCCCCAGACATGGAAACCATGGCACAGTTCAACAGATCTTTATTCTTTCATTTCCTCATCCATTCAACAAATCTTTATAGTATTTTATGATGCCCTACATAGATATGCAGAGTATACTTCTGCCTGCCTCTCCAACTGTATCTCTTAAGTCTCTCCCCTATCAGCTTCAGCCAAACAAGCCAATCTTCATTTCCTATAACCTCCCTTAAAATGTTCTGCCTTGTGGCATTTACTCCTCCATTCTTTCTACTGAATCACTCTTTTCCCCCATTATTTGCACGGCTTGACTTCTTATTTTGTATCAAGTTCATAAATACCATTTTAGCAGAAAAACTTTTCTTAACCCCTGTATTTACTAGCATGTAGGTGACGGAACACCAGCATCGTGTGTGCAGACTTCCGGAGAACTCACGTTATTTTTGACCCCCATCAACAAATCTAAGAAAATATTTTGAGCTTCAATAAATCACCCTTTTAGTCTCCCCTTAGAATTTAAAATAATAAATACTTAGTAGGTGAGTTTTCACCTCTGATTTTGTCTTCTTGATTTTTAAAAGTTCTAACAAGACATTGCACCAGATGCCATTACATTTACTGTCCCAAGGGAAACCCCCTAGAACAATCCCTACCCTCACAATACCTTATTTAAGTAACTTTAAATTATGCTGTTACTTTTCATATTTGCACTAAAATTTTTCCAGGCTGCGTTTGTATGTTTAGATGTTTGGGTTAAGTTTTGACACTGGAATGGGTTGGAAAAATGTGCCATTTTGCATTTTCATCTACTCATTTAAAGTATTTTATTCTTAAAGAAGTATCTGAGCTCTTTGCACTACCTGATGTCAGCAGTGCCTTTATTTCAGGCTTGATAAAACTTGGGTGTGATTATAAAATCATGAAACAGGTAAAGAGGGGAAGCCCCAAACTGCTGTGGGGACATTTTATAATCTATATGCTGCACCTACTCCCTCTACTGTGGTGTTTTGTTCATTGGTTTTGCATAATTTCAGCTTCTATATATTATATGTATATATTTTTTAAAAATCTATATTTTGGGGAAAAAGCACAATGTCTTTCTTTTCAGATTTTTACCTTTATGAAAAAGAAAACACATCAAGACATGATGGACTAGGCCAGAATATAACATCACGTGGCTTTGCAACTATTTTTTCTGTTTTCATTTTGTTTCTTTAGCAGATATAAATAACTGGGAGAATTTTCTCCAAATTTGTTTCTTTCTTCAGCAGATATCCCCAGCAGTCAATTAACTAGATAATAAGCCACAATAAAACACCTAAATTAACCAATCTAAAACCTTTACAAGTTTTTTTACTGTGTTTTTAGATGAATGTATGATGAGAAATTCAACATTAATAATTTTGGATTTTCTTATCACAAAAAAATAAAATGAAGGACCTCAACCATCAGAAGTTTATCAACCCGTTTGAGTCTATTTATCTTCATTTAAATGTTTTCTAGAATATGTAAAAAGTAATAAATGTATCTTCCATGCTACATGTATAATAAGAACTTCTATAATTGTATATGTCTTTGATGTATTTTTCCCCTCAAGATTATCAAATGTGTGTCTGACAAGTGAAAAATCTGTAATGAGTTGAAATTTTTGGTTATAAACATATTAAAATAGGAAGTGTTTCACAAACAAAATGTAAAGCAGTATTAAAATTTGAGCAAACAAGTGTTCTGTATCTAATAAATGGTTCTTCTTTTTTGCCAGTGGTAGTAAACTGATACTATTCTCAAAAATAAATAAATAAAATAAAATAAAGTTCATAGTCCTTGTTATTTTTTATAACAAACTTTGTTTACTTACTTCTTTTTTTAATTAACATATAATGTATTATTTGTTTCAGGGGTACAGGTGTGATTCATCAGTCTTACACAATTCACGGCACTCACCATAGCACATACCCTCCCTGGTGTCCATCACCCAGCTACCCCATCCCTCCCACTCCCCACCACTCCAGCAACCCTCAGTTTGTTTCTTGAGATTAAGAGTCTCTTATGGTTTGTCTCCCTCTCTGGTTTCATCTTGTTTTCTTTTTTCCTCTCTTCCCCTATGATCCTCTGCCTTGTTTCTCAGATTCCACATATCACTGAGATCATACGATAATTACTTCTTAATAATATTTTTAAATGATCATGAAAGTAATAATGGTAGGGCACCCAGCACTTCACATGTATTAGTAAGTGTCATCCACACAACTCTATGGGATTAGCATGTTCCTTCACGGCACCTGCTACAAAGTACACTAATTTTGTGTGTTTACTCCTTTATTTGGTCTACTTCATGTGATGGTGATTTCAGTAAGAGCCATGACCATGTCATCTTGGTTCACTGTTACATCCATCAATTCTTGTACACAGTAGGGGCTCAATAATTTCTTACTGAATGATTGTGTACTCTGAGCAAGGCACTGGTTTATCTGTTACTCATTATCTAAACGATCAAGAAACCTAGATATTCCTCTCTTTCCTGAATATGCTCATGGTTTACTACTGTTTTTATTTTTCTCTCAGACTGGAACACACTCCCTTCTGTTAAAAACCTATCCATCTAACAAAGCTCATTTTAATCTTCTCCATGAAGCCTTACACAAATATTCTTCCATTCTCCATCCTATACTCTGGCAACCCTTGCTTACCTCTCCTTCCTTAATTTCCATAGCATATTATGCTTTTCTTACAGTGCTTATATCTTGCTTTCCATTATAACTATTTTTGTATTTATCTTTCTTTTAAAAGATGACAAAGATTGTATCTTGCTCATCTCTGTACTTAGTATAGCACCTGGTATAATGTTCTATCCATATGAGGTATTCGATACATACTGACTTACTAGAATATCTCCACCAATATTTACATTTTGAGGGGATCTGGGCAGTCATCACCAAATCTAAAATAATCCTAAACCATAGTGATGCAACAATGCATCCAACTAGATTCTAACTATACTTTAATCCACCTGAGGAATGGAGATTTTTTTTTTTTGCTTTTCTTTCTCTTTTCTACTTTTTGAAATCTGTGCTGATACAAATATATTTCTTAAAGGGTTACCAGAGGCAAATTTAGTTACCAATATAAGAATAGCTTAAGAACCTGCTAGGCTAAGTGAATGAACATGGTATTTAGAATCAGATACATCTAGATTGTAAATATCACCCACGACTACCACAGAGAAAAGCCTGAGCAATTAAATAAACTATCAATTCCCCAGTTTCCACATCTGTTATCTGAGGAAAATACCTCAGAGTTGTTGTGAGGTTTAAAGGAAAAAAAATATAAACCAATATATCAATCATTAATTATTAATATTAAAACCTTAAAATTTAAATGTTTAAGAATCTTGATACAGATTGTGGGTTCAAGACGGATGACTCGGTATATATGTTTATTTCCTCTTTTCCTCCCATAAATGATAGTAATGATTTTTTTAAGGCTAAAAAACCCCCAAGAGCAAATAAAACAAGAGGGGAATCATCAGCAGATTTGAAGTTTCTAAATATGGAAAGCAAGTGGAAGAAGACTGACAGAAGAAGCTGAGGAAAGGAAACCATGGGCTATTTATAACACAGGGAGAAAAGGATAAGGTTGTGGGTTGGGTAGAGCCAGCTTAACCTCGAGATTCTTACAGAGGATCTAGATTCAGAGGAAAGAAATGCTAGAAGGTAAGTGGTGGGGTGGGAGTGGGACAGGGTGAGCAATGGAGAAATGCTATCCACATTTTGAGGGAGGATGCTGCTGACCTTAGAACTTTAGCTGCTGAATCAATTTAGAGCAAGCTTAAACTAAAGACACTTTCAAATACACAAGACTTCAGAATTCCTCTTGATGAAGTTACTTGAAAATACCCTCCAGCAAAACAAGGAAGTGAAGCATAAGAGGAAAATTTATGGGATTCAGAAGACAGAGGGGGCAAACTAGAACAGCAAAGGACAGAACCAAGATGACAGCTGGCAGCACCAGGTCCAGACAAGAGCATGAAAACAAGACTCTGGACAAAGAGATGCAAAAAGGGGACAACCTACATTATGCAGTATGAATGATAACCTGGAAACTGAAGAATATTTTAAAAAGCACAAAATGTTAGGGCGAAAAACTCAATTATGAGAAAACCAAACACTAAAATAAAATTATATCTGAAATATGAAACAGCAGTTAATCCAAATTCTAAGAGAAAATCAATGAGTTTCAAGAATAAAAATGCAGGGCGCCTGGGTGGCTCAGTCGGTTAAACATCTCCCTTCGGCTCAGGTCATGATCTCAGGGTCCTGGGATCCAGCCCCACAACAGGCTCTCTGCTCAGTGGGGAGCCTGCTGCTCCCTCTCACTCGGACTGCCTCTCTGCCTACTTGTGCATGTACTCTCTCTATCAAATAAATAAATAAAATCTTTTTTAAAAAAGAATAAAAATGCAATGGATTTTAAGCAAGAGCCAGAATGAGCAAAAAACTGAAGGCATTGGAAAAGGACTTGTGATTCTTTTCCTAATAAGAAAACAGTAGAATAAAACAGCATGGGGTTCCAGGGCAAAAGGCACTAGCAAAGTAGGCACAGTCCAATTATGGGGCAAACTCTAATGTGGAATGATTGATGAAATGTGGAAAAGAACCCATCTGAACAATCATCTTTGAGTGAAAGAGAAGTCATGATACTGGAACCATAAAAAAAGAAAAGGAATCCTAGCACACCACTTAGCTTTGCAATGAGGAATATTCCCACAATCATAATAATATAAATGTCAACTACCAGGTTTCGACTTTGATGATCAACCAGTAACAAAATATGGAAATATTAATTGTGGTTACAAAACAGCAAATGTTTTCAAACTTGCCAATTTTAAAAAGTAAAACTAGATTAACAGGAGTAAGAAGGAGGAGGTGGAAAACAGAGGCAGAAGTGCAGATAGGGGCACTAATTTTTCATCCAACAAACTGAGGAGCCAATAGCTAACAGAAAAGACACTAAAGTTAAATATTTATTATGTGTATTATTGTTTGCAAGGGTAAGCAACTGAGGAACTAATATAACAATATTAAGCAAGGTAGACAAAGTTGGAGATATTGGAAAGTGAGCTAAATCTGATGTATTATTGCAGGAAGTTGACAATAATGTCTATAGCTGATAAGAAAAGAAAAGAAAGAATGGCACAAATAAACTATATGGGGAATGGAGGAAACCAGAGTCTTTGACCCCTGAGAGCAGGCCTACATGGGAATGGGTGGGTACATTCAGAAATTATCTATATTCATAACCAACCCTTTTGTTCTATTTTATTTTCCATTCATATGCTTCTTAATTTAGATAAAAGAATTAATATAAATAATGAAGACAGTGAAACGTGCTATGTAGAGCCAATGTTTCTTAGTAACAAACATGAAATGATTTATAAAATTGTTTATATTGTTGAAAATAGCAACAAACACACAAGCCAATTTTTGTGTTTCCAAATTATTTTTTTAAAGCATTCTTCAAGTGTGACTGTTTCTCCCCTAGAAGTTTGAATCTGAATAAAATATAAAATGGATTTAATAGTCATAGTTGAGGTAAAGAGGTTATGTCTCAAGGGGTCCATGGTTTCTTGATTTTTTTTAACTGTTCTGCATTGGCTTAACATCAGTCTTTTTTCTGATAGGTTGTCACTGCAACAGACTCACAGAATAGCTATGCTTATAAAAGCACCTAGGGGAAGTTACCTGGTTACAAAGAAGAAAGATAACTGTTCCAAACAAGCAGTGTACAAAAGAGAATGCACAAAAGTTAGATTAGGGGATTCCAAAGGGAAATTCCTGCTAGGTGTCTGGCATAGGGAAAAACAAAGATGATTTCTGTTATCAAGCTGAAAACAAAATCATACTTAGATTGGTTGAGCATTAGAGATGGAGTTTTACTGCTTTTTACTTCAGGTTTTTATTTTTTTTTTTTTTTTTGGCTAAAGCTACCGAAGCAAATAGACCTTAGAAGCTTAAAATCTGTTTCACTTAGTTACTTCACACAGATTTTCTTTGAAACACTGGACTTTCCATAAAAGCCCACTGTCATTTCTTTCCATATTAAACCATATATATACTGTGTTTTCTGTGTGTGTGTGTGTGTGTGTGTGTGTGTGTGTATATATATACACACACACATATATATGCACTGAAGCAAGTTTCCAATAAACTGGCACTGAACACCAGTATTCACATGAATTTACCTCAGTAATCTAAACAAAGCATTTAGGGGTCTCAATTTTCAGGATATTTGAATCAACTTTTCACATTAATGGTGTATGCAATTATGCAACTAAATCAGAATCATAGCTGACTTTAAAATCTATAATGATTTTCCTCATTGGACAAAATTAGCTCATTTCATCAGAGATAATTTAGCCATCTCTATGGTTATGGATTTGTTTCCCAGTCTTTCTTAATAGAAATCTCATTAAATAAGGATCTAGCCATTCAGTTGGTATAATTTGCAGGTAAGGTTAAGCAGGCTGGAGAGGCTACTTCCTTCTACCTACACCAAAGATGAGTAACTTGTCAAAATGTGGCCAAATATGTCTTTAGTCAACTTCTCATAAAATCCGCAAACCCTCAGTATGTTCAACAGTCCTTATGATTTTTCTTTTCTTTATAGGATAGAGCTTTTTCAGTGACTGTGTATTTATGAGAAATACTAATGCAATGAATGATACCATAATATCAATTGTTAGAAAAATCTCCCAAAATACATATAATAGAGAAATGAATGAGAACTAACACCTGAGATAATAAATAGAAAAGTAGACTGCCAGACTCTGAGCAATTATTTTTGTAAAATGGTGCCAGACTCTTATTCTTATGTGGGAATCATCATTTCAATATTTTATAGATATCATTTTATTCAAAATTATATTCTCTTTATCAGCACAGTACAAGATTCTAAATTTTTGTTTTAAACAATTTTTCTTTATTGTATAGTATGGTATAGTAACCAGTTGGAAGATAATCTCCATTTCATTTTGAGGTTGTCTACTCTTTTAACTTAATAACAGAAGCATCCCTACATTAAATTATATAACATTGTCCTTGACAAAGATATTTTTAGTTCAACTTGGTTTAGCAAACATTTATCCTTAACTACTGCAAATCAGAGATATATAAGCATGGAAGTTTCAAACATGAAGCAAAGAAATGCAAGAAAGTTGAGAAATATTTTTCTCATACATACTGATGGGAATTTTACAGCAAAGTCTCTCAGGAGTACAAATTTGAGGTTATGTATTAAAAACCTTAATACTCTTTGATCCAGCAATTCCATGAGTTTAGCTGATAAGCTTAAGTTTAGCTTAATAAGAAGGGGAATGCATGCATAAAATATTCACTATACGACACATTTTTAATTCCCCCTTTAAGTGCACGTCAATATATTTTTTCCTTTTGCTACTCTCTTCACTTTGGGGTCATGTACATGACATCACTGTAAAATAAATTTACTAAGGGACAGAGTAGTTTAGAGGACTATTTAAGAGGCCTTCAGAGAATTACTGGGGAAAATTCTGAAAGTCTTGTAAAGAAAAGGAAAAGGTCACAGAAAAAAAGAGGAAAATATCACTATCATAAGAAAACAGAAAAAAATTCTCCCCCTTATCCTCCACTGACAGACGAACTATAGGATCCACAGTATATAAGAATCATACACATCTGAGGTAGCTATGTCTGCACTGAAGTTCACAGGTCACTAAATTACATAAAACACAGCAGCTTCAGGGATTACAGTATAAACATTAAGAAGAAATGCTACTGTTTCCAACAAATCCAAAAGAAAAGGCTCCCACATACTCACGAGGAATAATCAAGTTTTAAGGAAGCAGCTAGCATTTTGTATATCTACCAGAGAACACTTTCTTTTCATATTGAGTATAATGCCATGAAATCTGTAAGAGCACCTATCCATTTATTTCAAATATTCTCAAGAATGTTGGGTGGGGTAGGGAACGGTAACAGTAGAACGGTAACAGTAGAACAGTAGAAACAGGACAGAAGAGGGGAAAGAGGAGGATGAAAGTTTGGGAATAATACAACTCCACAAGCCAGTTATGTTTGTCAAAACCCACAGAATTGTATACTAAAACACGTAAATTTTATAGTGCGTAAATTATACTTCAATAAACCCTGGCTTACAAAATCAAAGAAGTAAATCACAAAATCAAAGAAATAAATCATCTAAGAAAAATTTGATTAAGAATTTGTCAAATTCCTTAAAATTCCAGTTGTTGAAATGACTAAGATTAAAGTTCAAGTGATAGCAAGTGTGAGGAAATATTTTAAACCTTGATTTTGAAATTCAAAATTTCTAACCAAAATGTTCTATTTTGGATTACCTTGTCAAGCTAAAGTTTAACTAGGTTATAAACATCAATTGTTACTAAGGCAAACTTGGTCACTGTGACCTATTAGTTAACTAACTGTGTAACAATTGATTTAAACAAGCCCTAGACTGAAAGGCAAGAGAAGAGATTGTTCATCCAAAAATAAAGTGAAAAAATTGTGTCACAATCAAGAGAAAGACATAGCTTTGTTGGTGGTAGTGGTGATACCTGTTGGTTTTTTAACTCTTAAAGAAGCAATATGCGCTACCCATTCACTTTTCTTTCTTTCTCATGCAGAAGATTTTAGAGGCCCATCTGGTTGAACAGAAGTGAAACAGACAATACTTTTATAAATTAAGGAAGAGGTGACTGCAAGAACAATTCCTTAGCTGAAAATCCCACGGCCACAGTTGAGAGAGAAGAAAATATCAACTGCTTTGACAATGAATCTTGGAAGTCTAGAAGGAATTTACAAAAGAAAATTCTACTAAAATGTTTTATTGACTAGAGTATTAAACTTTTAAGGAAAAAGTTAAGGATTTGTGAGAATGACACTTAATTGTATTCTAAGGTTGCTTCCCTTTAAAAACGTCCATAAAGTACCTTGAAAGACAAAACTATTAAAACTCACTTAAGGAGAAATAGATAACATGAATAGTCATATAACCATTAAAAAATTAAATATGTTTAAAAAATCTTCCATCAACAAGGTGGTGAGGTGGCTCAGTCAATTAAGTGTCTGACTCTTTATTTCAGCTCAGGTCATGATCTCAGGGTGGTGAGATTGAGCCCCACGTCAGCTCCATATTGAACATAGAGCCTGCTTAAGATTATCTCTCTCCCTCTCCCTGCCACCACTTAAAAAAAAAAATCTTCCATCAAGTAAAACTCTAGGCCCAGATGGTTTCACTGGTGAATTATACCAAATATTTAAGGAAGAAATGGTTTCAATTCTACACATTCTTTTTCAGAAAACTAGAAATAGAGGAAACACTCATCTTCTGAGGCCAGTATTGCTCTAATACCAAAACGAGATACATTATAAGAAAATAAAAAAATAGACAACTATCCCTCAAGAGCATAAACATATATCATGAACATATTCCAGAATCATTAAATATTCTTCAAAAATTCAGTTTTGGTAAGTGCATAATAATCTATGATATTAGGTATACCTTAATCCTTTCTTCTACTATTGGAGGTTGTCCTAAAGAACTTATTTCTTCTTCTTTTCCACTCAGAAGTCTATGCACTAATTCCTTGTGTAGTAAGGCAGAGCCTGACTTGGTTCTCTCTGCAGGGAATCCGTAACTGAGAGACTAAGAAAAATAGATTACTTACCTTGGGTGCTAGGCCCATTAGGGGCCTATGGAGCAGCCTTTTTAGAGCTCTATGTACTGATGAGCAAAGATACAGAGAGAACCTGAAGAATGGATCAAAAAGTGTTAAGTTTTTAATATCCATATTTATTAATATTATCCTAAATGCACACACAGGTGTCTGGAGCAGAAAAGTTTAATTATTATTTACTCTACAACAAATAACCTCATGATTCCTCTGTGCCTCAATTTCTTAGGTCAATGTGATGGAAGCTATATATTATCCAACACAATCATAGGTATATATCATAGGAAAGAAAGCCAAAATAGTGAATCCAAGTGCTAAAATACACATTGTCCCCTTTCCTTCCAGACAGGAAAAAAGCCTAGCTTCTTGGGAAGGATCCTGGGTTCCCATTCAAACATTCTGGAATGCAATTGAATTTATTCAGAGAGAAGATAAAACCACTGTTTTCGGCTTTACAACCTAAGGATGTCTCCACATTCCAGATCTCACGTTGTATCCTGAAATCCAAATATATACCTCTGGAATTAGTAAATCTCTCTGAAGTTCTCAGTTTTAAATTACCTTCCACTTTTTCAACCAGATCCCAGGTTTCAGTAAAATTTGCTCAGAAAAATCCCTAACTGCAGAAACACAAAAAATATTTTCTCTACAGCCCCACAGAAACCAAGCATAGACGAGAGATCATGGAGCATCAAACACCAATATAAAGAACACAGCTGTCCTGGATACTGGTGACTTTTTTTTTTTTTTTTTTTTTTAGTTTTCTGTTTGGGCTCTCAAGGAACCAGTTGTACTTCCCACTCTTAGGTTCCATGAAATATCTGTGAATGCTTGTAAAAATCACCTTCCCTCATTTCTTCAGCAAGCTACAGTGGATTTCAGATGCATGAAGCAAAATGGCCCAAAATGAGAAGAGATATTTAAGTTGTTTCTAATTTTTCACTAACCTGAAAATATATTTAAAAGATGATGGACTCTATATTAAATGGTATATATTCTTTAAAGTTCTTGATATCTATTAATAAGTTGATTTCCAGGAAAGTTGCAAAAAATTTATAATCATTTTACCACATCTTCTCTTAACACTGAATATCAACTTTAAGACTGCTCTTTTAAGTTATAAAAGTGCTACCCCATTGTATGACTTTGCAGTTCTACAACTAAAAGTAGCTAGATATTATCACACAATGATTGTTTGCATATGCTAGAATCTATTCCTTGCCTATTTTAAGCCATGAATCTGTTGACATTTGTGCCTACAACACATTACTTCTTATTGTAGTTTATAATACATTTACCTCTATAATACTGCAGTCCTGCTCATTACTTTTGTCTAGCTTCAAAAAACATAATAATGAGGCTTAGAATGTAATTACACTAAACATACAAATTAAATTAGTAGTAATTCAGTTGTGTTCTAGAACCAGCTCTTAACAACTTGGGAAAAGCTAATTATTAAATAATTTAGGAATTTTGCCATGTGGTTTTAAACACTTAATATCTTGAAATCAGCCATGGTGGGAGTTTTTACACCATAGAATTCAGCAAAAGCTACAAGTCATGGCTTCCCTACTCTAACCTCACAGAAAGCCAATTTATCAGTGTGCCACTGGAATAATTTATATTTAGTCATTCCATCCAAAATTATGTATTTCATATTTTCTTTTTTCAGATTTCAGCAGAGTTATGTAGCTGGTTTTATTTTGGCCTTATATATTATTATTAGTTTATAATTTATTAGCTATTGGGAATGGCTTTTTTTCCATTCCATTTCCATTTTCCAATGACCTTTTTGCATTTTTTTTTGCCATCTGGATAATGTACTGATCTCACTTATTAGTTCAAATAGGTTTTCCAGTAATTCTCCTGGGTTTCCTACATAGATTATTAAATCATATGAAAATTATGATAATTAAATGTTTTCTTTTCCAAAAGATACACTTCTTTAATTGTTTCATTTCTTATTCAATTGCCTAGAATTTCTGGAAATGTGTAAAATAATATGAGTAGAGGGCATACTTGCACTACTCCTTTTGATGTTTCATTGTTTACTATAATGTTCACTTTTAGGTTGAAATAGATCCTCTTTCTTATGTTATATTTCTATTCCAAATTTTATGTTGTGGTATGTAGTGAGTGGTTGTAGATTCACTGGTAATGGTTGTTGTTTTATGGTTTTCATAGTTGTTTTTAATCAGAAATAAGTTCTATGAATCTGTATGCCAGTGGATAAGAGCATAGTTCTAGAGTCATATGTCCTGAGTTCATGTTCTGGCTTTGCTATTTCTTTGTTGTACAGCACTAGGTAAGTTATTTAAACCATCTGTGCCTTGATTTCCTTTTCTGTCAAACTGGTAAAATGAGGATAACAGTACTTATTTTTTTGTGGGTTTGAGAATTCAATGAGCTAATGTGTATGGAGAACTTGGAAATTATTATAACTTAATAAGGCTAGTAATTATTATTAATTAATACCTTCAGAAAACCTTTTAAAATTACAATTTTTCTCTCCTTTAACATATTGAAATATATTTTTTTTAGTATTGCCCTTGCATTCCTGGGACAAAACATACTAAGTTGTGTCTATTTCTTTTAATAACTAGTTGAAGTTAACTTGCTAGTAAGCTTTTGTTTTCTTTGCAAAAATAGATTATTCTATAGTTGGGGGAAGGTCTAAAACAGATATTGGTATTAGCATTCTTTTGTCTTTATAAAATGAATCTGGGTAAATTACAGACTTTTTTACTCTGAAACCATTTACATGGCATATATCTTTTTCATTCTAATATTATATAAATTTTCCTACAATATCATTGAAAATTTTGTCCTTTTTCTTGATCAAAACATACTAAAGTTGCATGTATGCTATACGATTTGCTCCAAGTAAAAAATCTCTTTAAATTACTTATTATTTCTACTATTCTATATTTCCCAATTTATCAATGTCTGTATTTATATCATCTGTTTTTTCATCTTTTTATTGGCTTGTGTGTTTCTCTATTTCTAATTTCTCTACCTGAATGCTCAGCTCATTTATTTTCATACTTCCTTGTTTAGTAACAAAGCATGATTTATTGCATCTTTTAAATGCATACTGAATGACCTGAGTCATTTTTCATTTATAATTTAAAAAATTAAATACACCAGTGATAGTATATTATAAGTCCTGTCATATCTTCCACTTAGCACCTACAAATATGAATATTCACTATTAACCTTTAAAAATCAGGATTCACCCAAAACTGAAAGCAACCAAGATGGTCTTTAATGGGCAAATGAATAAACATACTATGGCACATTTATACTACTGAATATTATTCAGTGAAAAAAAAGAATAAGTCGCTAATCTAAGCAACAACATGGATAAATGTTATATGCTATTGCTTAAATGGATATTGCCTAAAAGAAAGCAGGAAGTTTCAAAATGATATATACTATATGATACCATTTCCATGAAATTCTGACAGACAAAAGTATGAAGACAGAAAACATATCAGTGGTTGTCATGGGCTTGAGTTGGTGGGAAGTTAACAGGGTGAAGCACAGGGGACTTTTTAGGGCTTGGAAACTTTTTAGGATGGTACTATAGTGGCAGATACATGACATTGTGCATCAGTCAAATCTAGAACTTTACAGTACAAAGAATAATTGTGACAAAAGAATCTAGCTCTAACGATGGACTCTGAAAAACAAACTGAGGGTTCTAGAAGGGAGGGGGGTGGGAGGATGGGTTAGCCTGGTGATGGGTACTGGGGAGGGCATGTTCTGCATGGAGCACTGGGTGTTATGCACAAACAATGAATCGTGGAACACTATATCAAAAACTAATGATGTAACACATGGTGATTAACATAACAATAAAAAATTTTTTTAAAAAGAATCTAGCTCTATTAGCACTCTCTGAGCTGGAAGTTTGACACATATATCTTTCAAACCAAACAAACATCATTCACAGCCCCTATGTTATTGAGTTTTGTTTGCTTCCTCTATGGAAAGTAGTGAAAGAAGGCAAAATGCAGAGTATTAGAACCCCAGATTCCTGAATCAGATAAATCTGTGTTTGAAATCCAATTCTACTACATACTTCCTAGTTATTCAACCCTTGGCACATTACTTAAAATATCTAACACTGTTTCCTTCCATATAAAATGAGAAAAATAGTATCTGCCTCAGCATTGTTACAGGATTAAATATTAATGCATATAAAACTTTCAGCCTGGACTATAGTTATATATGCTCAGAAAACTACATGTTGTTTTCCATAATAACTGTGTTATTTCTTGTTTTACATATAACAGTTTGAATTTTTAGACATATGCATCTTTTTCTTTACATATAAATACATGATCCATAACTTTATTATACATTATGCTCTTCCTAAATATTATATTTTAACTCTATTTTGTTTGAAATTAATGTCACAATTGCTTTATTTTTGTTTGATTTCCTAAAAGATCTTTGCCTGTCTTTATTTTTAATCTTACAATTTTTTTTACTGTTTTGAGTTTTTCTCTGGGGATCATTCAACTTTTCACCAATAGGTATCCAGAAATAGTAAAGAGTGAGAATAAAAGGAAAAAAGGAAAAGACTAAAGGAAGAAATGATTTTAAAAAAAAGAGTTAAAGAAATGCTATGTACAAGTTTTAGACTCAAAAATCTCCAGAGCAATGAATGACCAAAGACCCACATCTAGTCCTTATAACAATTTAGAACTTCAAAGATAAAGTCCTAAATGCTTTCAGGAAGGGGGGGGAAAGGGTATTACAAAGAAATGGGCATCATTTTAATATAATATCTCAGTAAGCTGCATCTCAGAAAACAATGGAGCAATCGTTTTCAAGTTCTAAGAGAAAATTTATGGGGCCTAAAATTCAATACGCAGGTATATCCATGAAATTAGAGGAAAAATAAAAATATTTCAAGTGTGCATTAACTCCACAATGTTAACCTTCTACTCTAATCTCCCATTCTTATCCTTTTTTAGGAAATTACTTGGAAGTCATTAGAAGCCAAGAAAGGAGTAAATCAAAAAAACAGTAAGAAGCAGAATTCAGAAAAGAGTGAACTCAACAAGGGGAAGTTCTGAATGACCAGAAGCCAAGAGGAGCTGAGTAACCACAGCGACTGGAGCAAGAGATTAAAAGGTCCTGTTGGTGTGTCTGCAGAAATCAAAAGGGGAACCCTTTAAACCACCAGTATGACTGAAATGGTTAAAAAATAAAAGAACTAGGGTTAATAACATATCACCGTATACTTGAAAGTTGCTGAGTAGATCTTAAGCATTCTCACCACACATACATATACACACACACAGAGTTAACTATGTCAAGTATGTGAGGTGATAGATGTATTATCTTGTTCTTGTAATCATTCTATAATATAAATGTGTATCAAATCATCACACTGTACACTTCAAATACATAAAAATATATTTGTCAATTATTATGCATTAAAATCTAAATAGATAAAATAAAAGCCCTTGAGAATATGATGAAAGTTCATTTCACCTCCATGCTAGCAATTACTTCAAGAGTTAGGACACTGAGTCATTTTAAGGAAAAAAAAAAAAAAAGGTTCTCCAGTAAACAATATTTACTGTCTACATAATGTAGTTACTATTTATCAGTTTTTAGCTTTTAGAAATAAATCTATGAATAAAGTGCAGTAGACTTATTTTTAACATTATCTCTTTCTATAATCCTACTGGTCAGATAAAAGACTGCCTGGATTAGCCACTCTGTGATCTGTTTTGTTTCACTTTTACCTGTCTCTGTCTTTTTGCGCTACCTCCTGGGAGACTTCTTCCAACTTCATTTTCCAGCCCTTCAACTGAATTGTTTTCTACTCAATTACATTTTTTCAATTTCTAAAAAAAAGAGGAGAGCTGACTGACAAAGTAAAAGTGTAGCTAACAAGCTGGAAGGTGAAAGTGGGGAGAGAAGGTAGAAGGAAGGGCAGTGGGACACTCATACTCTCATCTCTAGTTCTACAAGGATGTGGAACTTTTGGCTACATATATTGGGACAGAAAATAGAAATATAAGCAAATGATTCAATATTGGGAAGTTAACAATTTGCATCTTTCATAGTACATGGCTAGTAAATACGGTCTAAGGTTGACTCATTGATACACGGACTTAAAGGCATATTATTAAGCTATATGGAGGCAACAATCTAAGGACCTAAAAGCAGAAATAGTTTCAAAGGCACCTTCTGAGCGTAGAATTGTGAGCAGGTATGCAGGTTGGAGGACCGTCACATTTCAGTATAACTTACACTGGATTCAAAATTATTTCTACAATATCCATTGTTACTTTGATATAAGAATGAAAAAGTGAAAACTTCGTTTGATTCTTTCACTTAGTAATATGAATTTAAGATCCATCCATGTATTCTCATGGCTTGATAGTTCATTTCTTTTTAGCACTAAATAATATCCCATTACCTTGATGTTCCACAGTTTATTTATCCATTCACCTACTGAAGGACATCTTGGTTGCCTCCAAGTTTTAGTAATTATGAATAAAACTGCTATAAACATCCATGTGCAGGTTTTCAATGTGGAAATAAGTTTTCAACACCTTTGGATAAATATTAGGGAGTGCAGTTGCTGAAAAGACTAAACACTATATTCACTCACAGCACAGTGAATTTTTAGGGCCTGTGACAATCTCTGTATGTTATTATAATGATGGTTACATGTCATTATACATTTGTCCAAATCCATAAAATGTACAACACCAAGAGAGAACCCTAAGGTAAACTATGGACTTTGGGAGATTACAATGTATCAAAATAGGTTCACCAATTGTAACGAATGTACCACTCTGGTGGAGGACGTTGGTTAAGGGGGAGACTATACATGTGAGGGCACAGACTGTATATGGAAAATCTTTGTATCTTCCTCTAGAATAAATGATTTGCATGGAACCACGTAAGGCCCTGAATAGCCAATGCAATCTTGAAAACAAAGAACAAAACTGGAGGTATCACAGTCCCAGATTTCAAGATATACTACAAAGCTATAGTAATCAAAACAGTATGGTACTGACATAAAAACAGACACACAGACCAAGAGACCATAAGAAAGAGCCCAGAAATTGGGCTCTTTGAGAAAAAAGCAGTCTCTTCAACAAATGATGTTAGGAAAACTGGAGAGCTACATGCAAAAGAATGAAACCAGACCACTTTCTTATACCATACACAAAAATAAATTCGAAATGGATTAAAAACCTAAATGTGAGACCTGAAACCATAAAAATCTTTGAAGACAGCACAGGCAGTAATTTCTCTGACATTGTCTGTAGCAACTTTTTTCTAGGTAGGTCCCCAGACACAAGGGAAACAAAAGCAAAAATAAACTATTGGGACTATATCAAAACAAAAATCTTCTGCACAGCAAAGGAAATAATCAAAAAAATAAAAAGACAACCTACTGAATGAGAGAAAATATTTGCAAATGATATATACAATAAGGGGTTAGTATTCAAAATTTTTAAAGAACTTACACAACCCAACACCCCTAAACCCCAAATAATCCAATTAAAAATGGGCAGAAGACATGAACAGAAATTTCTCCTAAGAAGACATACAGATGGCCAACAGACATGAAAAGATGTTCATCATCACTAATCATTAGGGATATGCAAATCATAACTACAATGAGATATCACCTCACATCTGTCAGAATGGGTAAAATCAACACAAGAAACAACAGGTGTTGGTGAGGATGTGGAGGAAAAGGAACCCTCATGCACTGTTTGTGGGAATATAAATCGGGGCAGCTACTATGGAAAACAGTATGGAGGTTCCCCAAAAATTAAGAATAGAATTACCATATGACCCAGCAATTCCACTACTGGGTATTTACACAAAAAATATGAAAACAATAATTGGAAAAGTGTTTATTGAAGCATTATTTACAATAGCCAAAATATGAAAGCCATCCAAGTATCCATCAATAGATGAATGGAAAGAAGATATGGTGTGTGTGTGTGTGTGTGTGTGTGTGTGTGTGTGTGTGTGTGTGTGTGTGTGTGTGTAATGGAATATTACTCAGCCATAAAAAAGAATGAAATCTTGCCATTTGCAATGACATGAAAGGACCCAGGAGCCATAATGCTAAGTGAAATAAGTCAGTCAGAGAAAGACAAATACCGTATGATTTCACCCATAAGGGAAATTTAAGAAACAAAACTAGTGAACAAAGAAAAAAAGGGACAAATGAAAAAACAGGCTCTTAACTATGGAGAACAAATTGGTGGTTTCCAGAGAGGAGGTGGGTAGGGGCTGGGTGAAATAGGTCAGAGGATTAAGAATACGCTTATCATGATGAGCAGTGAATAATGTATAAAATTGTTGAATTGCTATACTATACACCTGAAACTAATATAACACTGTATATTAATTATACTGGAAAATAAATACATACATAAACATATATACATATATAAGCAGGCTTCTTCTTGGCATTACAAGAAATCCCAAGCAATTTCTACAATCTTTCCCAAACCCAGTTTTCCCTACTGTTCTATGATTCATATATATAAATAACCAAGGCTCTCACCTATTTCTTCCAAAAAAAATCTCATAACTTTTCCTACAAATAAAAGTTTTCTCTTGTCAGTCTCCCACACATAATATTCATTTTCTTTTCAACAAAGTCTACATATCCTTCCTAGTCTGTTTTTTAAATTTTATTGTTATGATAATCACCATATATTACATCATTAGTTTTCGATTTAATCTGTTTCTTATAAAAACTTCTCAGAGTCCTACATGCTCTCAAAAAAGTTGCCCTCTTTTTAATCACTAACTCAGTGAATAATAAGACTTGATCATTTCAATGTATCGCTATTTATATAGCTACTTTCCCCTTGTATTTTTAACTTATTATGCATTTAATTACTTATGGATTACATTTGTTTTTTATTGCCCCAATAACAAATTATTATAAACTTTACAGCTTAAAACAACACAAATTTATTATTTTATAGTCCTCATTACACAGGTCTCATTAAGGCAAAAATTAAAGTGTTGCCAGGGCTGCATTTCCTTCTGGAGAGTATAGAGAAGAACCCATTTCCTTGTTCATTCAATTGATTGACAGAATTCATTTCCTTATGGTTGTGGCACTGAGATCCTTGCTATCTTTCAGCTGAAGCCCATCCTCTCTGCTTCTAGAAGTCACCTATATTCCTTGACTCATGGACTCCTTACTCCAACTTCAAACCAGCCCTGCTGAGTTGAATCTCTCTCATGCTTCAAACTCTCCTTCTGTATCATCTCTCTGATCCAACCACAGAAGTTGTCTGCTTTTAAGTACTGATGTAATTAGATTGACTCACCCACACAATTCAGGATAACTCCTCATCTCAAATTCCATATACATCTGCAAAGTCCCTTTTGCAATGTAAGGTAATATATTCATCATATGTTCCAGGAATCAGAATTCGAATATAGTGAGGACATGGGAGTTGTTAGTCCATCACATAAAACATACTATATTTATAGATGAGAATACACCATAGACTCAAACCATCTGGTAATTCACAGGGTCTTGTACTTTGCACATAAACCATAAAATATAACACACTGTATACAGACTATACTACTTTATACTATAGACTCCTTGAAGTCCATGCAGTTGTTAACACAGGGTCAAACACATTATAAATATTAACATTTATGTATTATTTAGCATGTTATCATGAAAAATTCTTCATCATCTTTTTAGGTCAAATATTCCCCCTATTGTTTTTCTCATTGTCTTTGGCAAAAACTACTACTACCTATGACAGAGAAATAAATAGTGCTGTAATTTTTGAGCATTTGTCAACCTGATACTGTCACAACTCCTCTAATCCTCTATAGCTTGTCATTTAAAAATCACTCTTTACTTTCTATTTTTTTCTTCTTTGAGCAATATTTACAGTATCTTCTTCAGTTTCTTTCTCTAATAAAATTACTGTCCTTGGGCGCCTGGGTGGCTCAGATGGTTAAGCGTCTGCCTTCGGCTCAGGTCATGATCCCGGGGTCCTGGGATCGAGTCCCGCATCGGGCTCCCTGCTCTTTGGGAGCCTGCTTCTCCCTCTGCTTCTCTCTCTCTCTCTCTCTCTCTCTCTCTCCCCCGCTCTGTCTCTCATGAATAAATAAATAAAATCTTAAAAAAAAAAAAATTACTGTCCTTGCCATTATCCTTTGGAACTTACCCTTTATAAGAGATCTCAATTCTTTGAGCAACCTTATATGGAAAGCAAGGAGTTAACAATGGAGTACCATTTGCTGTATCAGTTTCATCAGAAACACAAGGATAATGTTCCCAGCTGTGGCATCTGGCTCCTTGGCAATTTCATCAGACAATGCCAACCGTTATTGTAGAGTTCTGGGCTTGTCACGCGGATTAAGCTGCTGTGCAGCTGTTTCTGCTATCTCAGTGCTGTATAGTACAAGTTGGCTCTCAATTTTTCCTCAGAGTAATTCCTGTTTTCTCTCTATTCATATTTTGTTAAAATACCTAGGAGATTTGTGTCTAGATAAAGTCTGCATCCCAACACATGTCTTCAGAGACAATGTGCATGTACCATATTCACATTCAATAGAATTTCAATGTGATTTCAACATAATTTCTTTTGCAGGTAAAAGTAAAAATTTAAAGTTTTTAGTGTTTTTGTTTTAAGCATTTTTTCATTTATGTGCAAGTATAGCTTTTTATTAATAGCAAGTAAATGAAATCTAAAATCAGTGCATTCCTCTGTTAAATAACTTTTTTAAATACAGAAGTGACTTCTTTAACTTTTCTAATCTACTGTTACTGTCATCACATAAAACAGAAAGTGTTTCTTAATAGAGTGTATTTGGTGAACGTTCTCTTTATCTTTTTCATGAATTCATTTGCTAACTGTGGTTGTTAAACTGCTAACTAACCATCAGTGTCAAAAGAATTGATCTAGAGTGCTCATTTTCAACTTCATTCTAATGTTCTTTCTAAGCAGCCTCATTCCTTCTGACAGTCTGATGCCTCCAAATAAGACATACCATGGAATCACAGATTTTAAAATTGTGATGGAACTTAGAAACTATATGGTCTTTCCATTCATTTTACAGATGATGAAACTGAGAACCAGTAATTTTAAAGGATACACCTGAAGTCATATAAATTATATGTCACAAAACCAAGCCCAGAACTAAGTCCATAAGTCCCAGTCTGGTACACTTTCTGCAATCCTTCAGTGCTCACCCTAGTCCAAATCCATCGTCCATGATTCTTGGTTCTACTCTTGTGTCTGAAACTGACCTTTTGTCTGTGACCCACACCTTCAATCCACTACCTCCTCAAGCCACTTTCTTTACCAGGTCTTGCTTTCCCTCTATTCTGGTTCTGCCTGTTAGCCTTCGGTCCCCCTACCCAATTCTAAGACAACTCTACAGACACACTGGAGAGCGTTCTCCTGTCATTTGGGAGCTGAAACAATTAACAGATGCCCACCTACTAATAATGAGGGAAAAAACACTTACAGGACCCAGAAAGTTCAGGAATTATAATAAAATTTAGTGTTTTAGACCATATGCATCTTCTTAAAACAAAAAAGGATGCTATATATAGAGAATTTCTCATCCCATTCTGCATCCCACCCTGCAAAGGCTGTATATGATGACTTTCTCATTCTATTGTGCATTCCACCCTAATGATTCAAGTCCAGCCTTTACTCTGAATGCCAACTTGATTCTTCTCTTTGAAACAGATTATTATCACCAGTGCCTATGCAATGAGTTTGACTAGTTCTATACCTCACTCACTTTCCTACTCAGGATATAGCACCTATAATTTCCATTTCTTCAGCTGTGTTAATTGAAAGTTTTGCATTTATTTGATTTAGAAGGTGATTAATTGTTTCATTAGGTAACTGTTCTAGGGGAAAAAGACAAAAATATTTCTCTGCAAATTGGCTGTCACTGAAAAAAACAGGTCAGACTCCATCAAATTGTGGCACAGCCCCACAAACAGGGGATATATATACACTGATAAATTTATTATGTTAAGAAACTTCAGAGCAATAGCATTCACATTCTTCAATTCTCTCAGGCACTGAGTTGTAAGGTATGGACTGTGCACTTCTGAATGAGAGGAATGGTATTCTTGAGATGATTGTAAACAAAGCAGTTAATAACTAAAAGGCAACCTGAGAGAGAATCCTGTTGAAAATAATGAAGTAATATCTTCGCTACTGGAGAAAATATTTGTCTCTGCCTAAGAATGAAAAAACAGGGTAAATATTGATATAATCAGAATTCTCCAAAAAATAACTGCAGGAAAAAATGTTTTCCTAATGACTCCTACTTCCTTCCTCTTGTACATAATATGATATATTAAGGAAATAAAAAAGAAAATAATGCATTTGAGTAAACAAAATTATGTTAATGGGTAAAAACAGTCAATGTATATTAAGGTTTAATTACATGGCACTGGACAAAAGTTAACCAAGCCTTACATCGCCCTTGCTTGCTAAGAGTTTATGATCTAAAATAATAGTGCCAAAGACATAAACTTTAAAAAGTCAGTCTGATTTATATAAGAGAGATTTTTTGTAATAGTTTTGTTTATTTTACTATTTGGGAATACTTTCAAGTCCTAACACAGTGCTATTGAATTCCCTTAGGAGAAAAAGAGTGTAAAGGAAAGTAGAGGACAGTTGGGAATAACAAGTTATACACCGATAAAACTGCAAAAAAAGAAAAGGACAGAAAGTCAATGCATGATGTTGCATCTTTCTTAGAGTTAAGGCCTAACAAAATAAAGCAAATAAATCCAATAATGCAAGTTTTGAGGCCAGTTCAAATCTCTGTCCCTCCTGAACCTGTATCATTATCTCAGAACTGAGGCTAATGTGAGGCCAGTATAAAATACCCACGTGTCCCACTAGGCATAAACCAGAAGAGAACTGACAGCCCAAACTGGTCTACAGACTCTCAGACTCCCAATTATCTCACAGATATGAACTCCTTCTGGGCCAGATCTGTTCTCTGTAATTTAAACCAAAATAAGCTTAATTTTCTGGAGGCCAAGGATAGAGCAATTTTTACCTTATGACAACGTTTAGTGTCAAGAAAGAATAAAAGACAATGAAATTCTGTAGCCTGAATATAAATAAACATATAGTTCAATTGCCTATTATTAAATCAAACTTTACTAGGATTTTTAAAATCATGGTGAACTTCTCATTCCAATCAATACATTTGGATCTATCAGGCAGCAGTAAAGTATGATACTCAGATAACTGTGTCCTCACCTGTTGGTATACAGGCTGCATTTCATAAAAGTCTACCTTTCAATGAAAAAATAAGAAAATAATGTAGGGAAGGCTGACCTAGAAATTGTTAAATAAATGCAAGAAACCTAGAACTGAAAAAAAAAAGTGGAAAAAATGGAAACTCCTCTATCAAAAAAGTTAAAATTTAAGCCAGAATAAATCAGTGTCCTCTTTTTTCCTCCTATACAAAGTAAGTGTTAAATAAAATACCATTTTGCTTTGTTACTTATGGTTGAAGAATGATCTTTTTTAAAAAGTGTACAAGTCATCCTTAGGTTTTCTGTTTCCTTTCTAGTAACTCCAATCCTTTTTTTTCTTTTTACAAATAAAATTATATTTCAAGTATATATCGTGGTGATCTGATACATATATACATGTAAAAGAATTCCTACCACCTAGTTGATTAATTTCCTACACCTCACATATTTATCTTTTTGTGTGTGAAAACAGAATTTGTTGTATTCTTTTAGCAAATTTCAATTATACAATACAGTGTTATCAAATACAGTAACCATGTTTTACATTAAACTTTCAGGCCTTATTCATTTTATAGCTGAATATTTGTACCCCTTTACCAACCTCTCTTTTACCCACTCACCACCAGCCTCTGGTGACTATTTTTCTCTCTGTTTCTATGACCTGAACTTTTTTTTTAGATTTCACATATAAGTGATGCCATGCAGTATTTGTCTTTCTTGGACTTATTTCACTTAGCATACTGCCCTCCAGGTTCATTCATGTTGTTGCAAATGGCAGGATTTCCTTTTTTGTCATGGCTAAATAATATTCCATCACACACACACACACACACACACACACACACACACACACACACACACACACACACACACATCTTCTTTATCCATTTATCCCCTGATGGACACTTAGTTTGTTTTTATAGTTTGGCTACTGTGAATAATGCTGCAATGAATGGGAGTGCAGAATTTCTTCAATATCCTGTTTTCGTTTCCTTTAGATATATCCCCAGAAGGTATATATCAAAGTATGTATCCAGTTCGAACTGCTGATAATATGGTAGTTCTATTTTTAATTTTTTGAGGAACCTCCATACTCTTTTCCATAGTAGACACACCAATTTATATCCCCACTGACAGTACACAAGGCTTTCCTCCTCTCCATATCCTCACCAACACTGGTCTTTTTGATGACAGCCATTCTAACAGGTGTGAGGTGATATCTCGTTGTGGTTTTGATTCGCATTTCTCTGATGATTAGTAAGATTGCATACCTTTTAATGTACCAGTTGGCCATTTGTAAGACTCCTTTGGAAAAATGTCTATTCAGATCCTCTGTAATTTTTTAATTGGATTGTTTTATTCCTCCTGAGTTGTAGGAGTTCTTTATATATTTTGAATATTAACTCCTTATCAGATGTATGATTTGTAAATATCTTCTCCTACTCAGTTAGGTTGCGTTTTCATTTTGTCAATGGTTTCCTTTGCTGTGCAGAAGGATTTTAGTTTGATATAGTCTCATTTCTTTATTTTTGCTTTTGTTGCCTTTGCTTTTAATGTCATTCTAAAAAATCATCACCAAGATCAATGTCAAGTGGCTTACTACTTATGTTTTCTTCTAGGAGTTTTAAGGTTTCAGGTCTTATGCTCAAGTCTTTAATCCATTCAGAGTTGTGTTTTATGTACGGTGTTAGAGAGTGGTCTAGTTTCTTTCTTTTGCATGTTGTTGTCCAGTTTTCCCAACATTCTTTATTGAAGAGTCTATCCCTTCCCCATTGTATAGGCATGGCTCTTTGAAATTAATTGACCATATATGCTTAGGTTTATTTATGGACACTCTATGCTGTTCTATTGATCTATAGGTCTGTTTTTATGCCAATACTATATTGTTTTGATTACTATAGCTTTGTAGTATAGTTTGAAATCAGGAAGCATGATGCCTCCAGCTGTTTTTTCTCAAAATTGCTTTGGTTACTTGGGGTCTTTTGTGGTTCCATACAAATTTTAGAATTGTTTGTTCTGTTTCTATGAAAAATGTCATTGGAATTTTGAAGGGGACTGTACTGAATCTGCAAATTGCTTTGGACATTTTAACATTAATTCTTCCAATCCATGAGTATGAAATATGTTTCCAGTTATTTGAGTCTTCTCCAATTTCTTTTGGCAATGTCTTACAATTTTCAGTGTATAGATCATTTATCGCCTTGGTTAAATTTGTTCCTTAATATTTTATTCCTTTTGATGTATTTATAAACGGGATTTTTTCCTTAATTTCTCTTTTTGCTGCTTCATTATTAGTGTATAAGTGCAACTGGCTTTGGTACATTAATTTTGTATCCTGCAACCTTACTGAATTTATTTGTTCAAACAGTGTTTTGGTGGAGTCTTTAGGGTTTTTCATACATAATACGTCATCTGCAAATAAAGAAATTTTCACTTCTTACTTTCCAATTTGGATGTTTTTGATTTTTTTTTCTTGCCTAATTGCTCTGGTTAGGACTTCCAGTACTATGTTGAATAACAGTGGTGAGTGGGCATCCTTGTCTTGTAAATCCAATCCTTCTTTTTTTTTTAAACCACTATTCTTTTTTTTTTTAAGATTTTTTAATTTATTTATCAGAGAGAGAGAGACAGAGGCAGGCAGAGGGAGAAGTAGGCTCCTTGCTCAGCAAGGAGCCCGATGTGGGACTCGATCCCAGAACCCTGGGATCATGACCTGAGCCGAAGGCAGACGCTTAACAGACTGAGCCACCCAGGCATCCCTAAATCCAATCCATCTTAAACTGAATAGTCATCCCACTTTATTTCATCTGATAATTAGGCCTACTCCCTGAATATGAAATACTCTCAGAATATGCAATACACATAATATTTGAGTAATGGATACTCTAGACAGCAACTAATAAGAGATCCTCTGAGTAACACAAATACCTATGAGTCCAAAATAGAAATATACCATAACTTCTAGTGGGTCCTAGAGAGTTATGTACATTCCCTAGTTAGTGTTTTTCAAGAGTCACAACACTACAAAAATATATTCGTGCAATATGAACTGCATAAAATGAATTGTTTTGGTCTAAGAGTCAAAGCCATTTGCTTAGGTTGAACAAAACCATTTCATGAGCCAAGAGACAGTTTGTCTAACCACTTTCAGAAGCACATTTAAATGCCCTAATGTCCCTATGGATTTTTTTCCCCTCCAGTGAATTAGATCCAAGTTAATGGGAACTATTAAATTTACTTTAGTCCAATCTCTTAACTGAGTTTCTTCAAGCTGTTTCTTTTTCAGATGCCTTTTGAGTTTTTTTTTTTTTGTTCTATCAGAGTCACTTTGAATTAAAACCTTTGCTGCCCTATGAAATGTGTGATAAACCAAAAACACTTAACAATATTTAGTTTAAGTGGATATGATCTGTGGGCTGACAATGTACAGCATTGTATGAAAATGCAGCTTGATGCAATGTCTAATGTGCTGTGACATTCAGGTTTTAAGTAATGTTCAAGGAGATGGAAGGATTGGCTCTACATACATCCCAACGTGCACTGGTCTTCTGTCTGTTAACTTGCTAATGAACCATGATTGAGTAAAGTAATGAAGAGTTTACAGAGAGCCCCAGGAAACCAATTTCCAATTTTGTAACCAGCAGGCTTTAACTTCACTGCAGCCTTTGCTAATTTTGTCTGGAAGTGGACTTGGATACTAAATGCCATCTCTGCCTTGTGATTCAGACAGACTTTTCTAATCCCCATTTATTTGCTCATTAGTGGACGTTTCTTCATAAGATCCATTTGATTTCTCTCATTGGTTGTTTTTATAAATAGACTGAGTAGTTAAAAATTATTACAATGAAACATGAAACCTTAACCACTTTGAAAATTAGAAACATTGAAAAGAACGGATCTCTTGTCTAATCCATGTAAGGCAGGAAACCAAATGTAAGAGAATTATCTCAATTTAATTTATGATAAAACTAAGCAAAAATTGTAAAACAATTATGTAGTGTCTGTTTCTATTTTTAAAGGAGATTATTTTAATGTTATTTAATGTGTACCAATTCATTCATTATAATTTTTTACTTACAGTAAACTGCAATCTAATATTTTTAAAAATACCCTTTATATACTCAAAAAATCTTCTGAAAAATAAGCATGGAAATTTGTACAAATTGGAGCTGCTGACAGGCAAACAATGAATCATGGAACACTACATCAAAAACTAATGATGTAATGTATGGTGATTAACAAAATAAAAAACTAATGATGTAATGTATGATGATTAACATAATAATAAAAATAAATTAATTAAAAAAATTCCTTATATCTGAAAAAAAATGTGTAGCTGATAGTAATACCTTCATAGAGTAAAACAGACAGGAGTACCTGGCCATAATTTCAGATACACTGGAATATGCTTATGTGTCACTGACTAATATTAATCTAAGAATCATATGGTTCCATATAAATACTGGTAAATGTGAGCACACCCCTCTTTAATTCCAAAACATTGTCCCATTTCTTTTTCTTTTGGTTATTAGAGAAGCACCAAAGTACAATTTATTTCTACACATACTCCTTAAAATTGACTATGCTCTTATTTAAAGTAGAGTGGGAGAAAACCCTTTTAGATCTGACTTTAACGACTCACAGAAGGAAGTATTCTCAAAGATTAAAAAAAACAGAACACTTTAAAGCTGGCATGGTACAGATATAAGTCAGGATTCATCGATTATCACCAGGCAGTGAATGAGGCAGGTTTCCTTCAGACAAGGCTAAAAATCTTTTAAGCAGAAGACACAGTAAAGAACAGGAATAATTTCTCCCTTTATTCTCACTTCCATTAACTCCTGCCTTTAAAAGTACCTGTAAATGATCACTCATCATCAAGAGCTCCTTCTGGTTAAATATATCAGAGAAACTGGAGTCTGTCAATAGCTTTTCAAGACGTGAGTTATGCTACTCAGGAAAAAAAAAAAAAACGAGGCTCTTTTTTTCTTTCTATTTTAAAGATGTAGAAAGTAAAATGCATCATCCAGATGAAAATGACTCTAGACATTCTAACTATAACATTGTTATCTGTGAGATCCTTTTCCACTTGTTCAGCTGAGTGAAGACTGCAGAACTCTTGGGGATAAAAATCTAAATGCTTCAATGGCACTAAAAGACCCACATGTCCATCAGCATTAGCAAAGCTAGACATTTCTTTTGCATTTTCCTTGTTTGGATACAGATGCCTATTTTTAAATTATACAAAGAAGACAATGTATGTAAACCTCAAAGCCTATATATTTTCAATAACCTTTCTCAAATTTTAAATTCTTTGCTTTCACAGTTTCTTGCTTGTCCAGAGTCTAGCCTAATAAATGCTGACACTCTTGGCTCAGTTTAATTAACAATGAGCAAGCTTTGTGAAAACACAGTGGGAGTACTGAAGCAGGGCCATGTAGTGCTCCAAGCATGCTACTGCCAATCAAGGATCTGAGTCCAGCTTTCAAAGGAGCCCTGGGTAAGATATTCTGGCAAAGTCCCTGCTGGCATGACATTTTCATTGAAAGTGCTTTTCATTTGCTCCATAATAATACCTGCCTACACATTTTATAATAATTCCAAGATTTTAAATTTAGGAACCTCTCCAGGGTTTACAAATGCTTTCATGCATTATCTCGTCTGTTTTTGACATAAGGAAGAGTTGAGGCTCAAGAAAGAAAATGGGATTAATCAAAACCAGAAAGCCACAAAGAGTCAAAGCCTGGACTAGAACTCAGGTTTTCCAGCTTTAAGCCTGCATCTCTTCCTCATTCACAAGAGCTGCCGAGAAAGTTCAAGCACAGGTACACATGACTGTGACCATTATACATGAAGATGGCAGCCACAGGGCACACTTCAACTTTGGCAGCTCTAGCCATGGTTTCATCATTTTATACACAACTTAAGTGGCACAAAGAAATGTTACAATAAATTTTAACTGAATAAGCTAAAGTATATGAACACAGCAAACTGTCTTGATATTATGTAATACTCTTTTTCACATCATATAGCTGTCAATGAATAGATGTCAATGAAATAGATGTCAATGAAAGCATTTCTATTCTTAAATGTTCCTTAACTTGCTCACCTATAACCATAAATGCATCATGTACAACTTAGGTTTTCTAAAGGAGGCAGACTGGGTCCTAACAATTAATATTGCTTATTACAAAACATTACGGCAGTCCAAAAAATGAGAGAATTATCTCTAAATGAAAAGCCACTCCAAAAGGGTATAATATACTACAAGTGATGATGTTAATTCAGCAATATTTCCTGATGAGGACAAATTTAATTCCCAATCAGAGTATCATAGTTTTTTGGGACACATGGGTGGCTCAGTCAGTTAAGCATCTGCCTTGGGGTCAGATCATGATACTGGGGTCCTGGGATCGAGTCCCACATCGGGCTCCTTGCTCAGCGGGGAGCCTGCTTCTCCCTCTGCCTGCTGCTTTCCCTGCTTGTGCTCTCTCTCTCTCTCTCCAACAAATAAAAAAAATGTTAAAAAAAAAAGAATATCATAGCTTTTTCCAACATTTTGTTCCATAAGACTGTATCTCATCTGTCATTCTACAACACATGGATAGGTAATGAAGAGATGTTGATTTAGTTCAGAAAAACAAATGGCAGTGGAATCAGGAAATTCTTACACTTTTACTAGCAACAATACTCACACTGTATGGTGCTGTTTTAGGTATTTCTTGCATGAAGACAAGCAAACAGAGTTGAATTTAAAACATGTGGTGTTCAGGGGCACCTGGGTGGTTAAGCATCTGACTTTGGCTTAGGTCATGATCTCAGGGTCCTGGGATGGAGCCCCACATGGACACCCACCCTTTACCCCCCTCCCCTGCATGGACCCGCCCCTCCCCTTGCGGAGCCCCATGTCTCAGTGGGAAGTCTGTTTCTCCCTCTCCTCTGCCCCTCCCCCAACTCGTGTTCACACATGCACTCTCTCAAATAAATAAATAAAATCTTTTAAAAAAAACATGTGGAGGAGATTATGCTAAGTGAAATAAGTCAAGCAGAGAAAGTCAATTATCATATGGTTTCACTTATTTGTGGAACATAAGGAACAGCATGGAGGACATTAGGAGAAGAGAAAAATGAAGGGGGGGAAATCCGAGGGGGAGATGAACCATGAGAGACTATAAACTCCAAGAAACAAACTGAGGGTTCTAGAGGGGAGGGGGTCGGGGATGGGTTAGCCTGGTGATGGGTATTAAGGAGGGCACGTATTGCATGGAGCACTGGGTGTTATACGAAAACAATGAATCATGGAACACTACATCAAAAACTAATAATGTATGGTGACTACCATAACATAATAAAATAAAATTTTTTTAAAAATGTGGTATTTAAAAACACATTTAACAAGCATTGACAAGCATATTCTCTATGCCAGACAGGAGGGGAGAATGAAGATGCCTGAAAACAGACTATATTCACCTGAAGACACTCAATCCTATATGATTTCCAAAGCTAAGCATGGTTGTGTACATGACAAAATAGGGAGTGAAAGAAATGTATGGTGAATGATGTGATCCTTGCCCTCACTGTGTCTTTCTGCAGCACTGATCCAGAAATTCAGTGTTTGGTTGAAATAGCGGCATTTTGAGTTATAGCCCTCCTCCACACATCCATGGACGGCATATGCTTAGGGCAAGTATTAAAATTTTTTCACTTCTACTCAATTAAAGCACCAAAAATACAAGTTCTTGTAAGAAGTTGCATGATGATTAAGTCATGAAGAGAGAATACAATCATGGTTTCTGTCTTAACTCTGAATGAAGAATTACTTTAAAAAAATATTATGCTAATACAAGATTATGAAAATCATTTCAATCATTGCTCTCAGATATTTACACATAAAATATACTTAACTCATTCATGAAATTAACAGAAATTACTATTAAAATGTATCCTGTGGTAAACTAAAGGTCAAGGAGAGGTAGAGTGCATTTCTACGTAAACACCAAATACCATAAGAAAATGAAGTTTGTAAAAGCAGACTGACACAACAATTTGACCCACTAAAATTGAACATAGATACAAATATTCATGATTTTAGGCTTTCATTTTTGTCATACGATGGTCTATTTTTTACGTAATTTTTAAAGGACTATGTTTTGTACACCAATCCTCTGCTGCTAACTGAAAATGTATTTTGAAGGAAATGCATCAGTGAAACACTCTATTCATTTTCAGTAACACATTCGATGGCATTTATAGAAATAGTTCTCCATTATCTACATTGTATTACTTGGTAAATTTACCAGAAAGAAGAGGATTGCAAAATATGAAAACATGCAATGTGAAAATAATGAAACTTTAATGTAGCACAAAAACTGTGACAGATGTAAAGCCACAAAGAGTCATTAAATTCTTCCCAGTCCATCTCTTTTTATCTCCCTCATCCCTTCACTATCAGTTATTCCTAATGTTGTTCATTTCTCTTGCGAGACTCGTGGAAGCAATAATAACTTAAGCAACTTGCTTGTTATCTCTCAATCTAAACAAATCTCTGGCACTGTAAGTATGACTCTCCCGGCCCAACATATGGCATGGAATTTCTCTAAGTGAACAAAATAACAGTAATTCTATCAGAGATGTTTTTAGTCATTTTTATAGTAGCCATAGTGGTTTATTTTTACATTCATCAAAAAAAAAAGGCTAATGTATTTTGCTATAGTTAGGTAACTTCCTCATCATAAATTTGTCCATTGTTTCTAGACTCACAACATATTGCAATAAGAGCTATATTGGTCTTTTTAGCATGGATCAATGCATATGAAAAGAGCCTTAAGCTATACTCATTTGTCACTGTCAACTATAGATAGCCACCTAAACACACTTAAAATAAAATTATACTGGAATCGTCTGATGCTATCAGCTTTATTTAAAGTAGTAAGAACTATTAGGTCTTTAGGGCCCAATTTTAAATTGTGATAGCTGACAAAGATGGTCATTCACCCACAGCAATACTTAAAGCCATTACTTAAATAGTAATATAAAGAAGCAAATACCTTACAGTAGAAGCCTCTTTTCTTTGGAAGATTCTCAGTGCCAATATCCTGCTTTCTAAGATCTCAAATATGACTCCTAATCCTACAAAATCACAAGAGAAGTCCAGACAGGGGCAGTGAAGATGGGTGATTTGTAGTTGCTTGTTACTAAATAATGGTAATATTCAAGCATTTTATACTCTCTTGTGGGCCTGGGCCTGGGAATGGGCAGAATTAGGTAGAGATGAATACCTAGAAGGAGTAAGGGATGTAGATAAAGAGTATCAGAAGCTTCCTTTCTTTATATCCTTCCTTTGTACATAACACTAGTTGCAAAATGTACTTCTTAGAGGGGTTAAGCTTGGCAACCTCCAAATTTTAGGACCACCTCAGGAGGCAGAACAGCAGAGTAGCTGAGAACATGTGTCTTGGAATTGATCTCTGTTCTGGCATATATCTACCATGACTTTAGGAGAATTACTTAAATTCTCTCTGATAATATGTACAGGGGAAGGAGTCTAAAAAGTCTAAATCAGAGGCAAAAATTCCTTATTGTAAAAACTACTCTTGGAAATCCCTGTGTAGTTTTTCTATTTGTGCTTTGTAAATTATTTCCTTAAGTTCTTCCTCAAAGATGCTGAAAAAGCTTTCCTGGACTATGAAGTAATCATGTTTTATTTTTTTGTCAATGAATAGGAATTCCTAAAATTACACATGCTTTTCATCTTTTGTTACTAATGACTTCCAATGCTTTTACAGGGTATATAAATTCAGACTTACATAATTTCATAGGAAAAGACTCCACCACCATGACCATCATTTTTTTCCCTAAACAAGGCCATAGATTTGAATTACCTCCTTAGTAGAGGTTCTTTGGTTGCAAATAGCAGAAACTCACACGAGCTACTTCAACAAAGTAAAATTTGTTATAGGGACACAGGAATAGCTTATGAAAATCATGGATAAGTGGTTCTTGTGAGGGTCTGGAACCAGCAACTGGAAAGTGTTAGGAAACAAAAATTACTCTCTTTGACTTATAGGGACTTCATGAACTTGAAAATGTTTCTCTGTGCATAATCTGTCCATTCTTTCTCCCTCTCTGAAAACTACGTTTCCATCTTTTTGAGGATATTATATATCAGTGCTTCCCTAAAATGAAAACCTCAGCCAATGAAGACTGCAACTGGCTACTGGCTCAGAAATTCAAGTAATAGGAAAGAGAATCTTAATAGCTGAGCCTTGATTCAGAGAGTGGGGATCATGTGCTAAAAAATGGCTATAAGTGTTCAATCACATAGAGGAGAAAGAGTTTTCAAAAAAAAGGTTGTGAATGAGGCAGATGCCCCCCATAATCTATAAAATGGTTCTTTCAAAATACCATCAACAGCAGATACTTGTATATTTATATACAGAGTAAATAGGAATTCTTAGAGGAATTTCTCTAGGATTAATTAGCAAAGAAGTGGTAAACCAGATGATCACAAGGGAAACACTGTGAGGGACTTAGAAATTAAGGGATTAAGATTTAGCTTTGAGATTCCTTTTAAAATAATCACCCAAGGGCAATTAAACTTTATCTATATGTAGCATATCAGAACATCAGAGAAAAAAATACATTTTAAATTGCCTAAATGACTTCTTGAGAAACTTCCTCAGAGGTGCTGTTCAAACATAGCTTGATTTTGTTTTTGCTTATGTAACTTGGTATGCTTCTTTGCTTTCAACATTGGTTTTAAAACCCAAAGCAGTCAGTCAGAAATAATAGTCTGTTTCTAAAATAAAATATGAATCTTTAAAAACCCCAAATGTATAATAATAAGCTATCATGCCTGCAGAAAAATATTTAATTTTGATAAATAGTCATGAAAATGTAAAACTGCATTTTTTTGGATTTATGACAACAGTTTTTTACCCTGTAAATGGGCTGCTGAATGTCTAGAAATTACATTTTCATATAAATTGCACTTTTCAAAAAAATTACATGATTTCTCCCATTTGAACAAATCAAGAAAATACGAGGATATTCTATTCAATGTATGCATTAGTTCAATTCCCTCTAGTCACTGACTTTTGCTGAATTTGCCTAAACAGTTAATATTTTCCCAAGAATAAACTATATCTGAATATAAGAAAAACTCATATAATATGACATTAACACTTCTCCATCCATGGCTCTCATAGTGGGGAGAATATTGTAAATATTTCAATAGGGCAAACAATTTTTTACTCAAGTTTATAATAATGCTTCACTGGTAAATTTGAAAATAATGTTTTCCCTAAAATTGAGAATCTGTGTTTTGTATAATATTCATTATATTTGCATAACTGGCATAATACACTACAAAAAATTTTCATTCTTTCTGTCTGTGATGACAACTAGATAAAGATCATAAATGATCTGAAAAGCCTCCCAATAAGAGTAGTTGCTATAATTTTTTAGTTTATTATTTGCCATTCACTGTACTAAATTCTTTGTATTTATGAAGTAATTTCATTTTCCCAATAATTGTATGAAGTACATAGTATTATTACTCCCTTTTTAGAGATAAGAAAATAAGGCCTAGAAAAGTTAAGTACCGGGGCGCCCGGGTGGCTCAGTCGTTAAGCATCTACCTTTGGCTCAGGTCATGATCTCAGGGTCCTGGGATCCAGCGCCACAACGGGCTCCCTGCTCAGCGGAAAGCTTGCTTCTCCCTCTCCCACTCCCTCCTGCTTGTGTTCCCTCTCTCGCTGTGTCTCTCTCTGTCGAATAAATAAATAAAATCTTTAAAAAAAAAAAAAAGAAAAGTACTGTGACCAAGGTCTCATGGCAAATAACTGGTAGAGACAGGATCTGACCCACATGTGTAAGACTCTAAAGCCTTGTACTGATCTACTACATTATAATTTTGTGGGTCCTACAAATGGGTTTTAGTAAGATGAATAATTATCCTTGGTTAACTGGAGCCCAGAAATAATGCCCTGGGTATTACTTGCCAGGCTGTCTCCTCTCTCAACAAGGTTAGACGAATTCTACTGTGAAGCACAGAATCTATACTGGGTCTGAGGTAAAGTGGCTCTTTAATCAATGATAATTTGTGTCATCAGATTACCCTTTCACTTCGAATTGTGTTTTTAATCTTTTCTTCTAGAACCTAAAATCTATTTCTCCAGGTAAATAAACTTGTCAGGCTCTGGACCTGATCTCTGAAAATAAAAAATAAAAAAAATTTAAGAAAGGAAAACACCAGTCTCCCTAGAGAAGCCAATTAAGGCAGGTCCTTGCTGTGCTGCTGCACCAACTCTGCCTTTCACTGAGTAGGACACACTAGGGCTTTGACTGAGGCACCCAGACCTCATTGAGCCCAACTCATAAAACCACCTGAGAACATTTTCAAAGCCTCAACTTTATTTTAATTCATAATATTTTAAATACTTTTGGTGTATATTTGAGAGAATTTACAGCAGAAATATTTACTTCATATTTTTGTGGCAATTAATTCAACTCTTGGATAGACATTAAGCACTTGCAATTTAGAATATCTCTTTGTAATTCCTGGATTCCTTTTTCTAAAGCCTGACATATTTAGAATATCTTCATTTTAATAGAATATTTGAGTCTTAATGAAGCAGTTAGAGTGACCTCTTCTTAAGCTCAGACAAAATATTCACACCATATTGTCAAGTGACCTAGTTATCATCTTCTTATCCTTCAAAGACTAATTTCCTGCCAATTTGGATTAAATTTCTATTGCATAATTACAAAGAACCTCAGGAATCTTTATACCCTTTGCAGTCTTAATCAGACCTTTAATTTTGCTTAATAACTTTCTGGTCCACAAGGATTGAAATATGGGATGTCTGCCCTATATCCCTAGAACTCCTCTAACTTCTTTCCCTAATGCACAAATGAGTGATTGGCTATATTTAGAACATTTTTAAAAATTTTTTAAAGATTTTTTTTATTTATTTATTTATTTATTTATTTATTATTTATTTATTTATTTATTTAACAGAGAGAGGGAACACAAGCGGGGGAGAGGGAGAGGGAGAAGCAGGCTTCCTGCTGAGCAGAGAGCCTGAAGTAGAGCTTAATTCAGGACCCTGGGATCATGACCTGAGCCAAAGGCAGACACTTAATGAACTAAGCCACCCAGGCGCCCCTATTTAGAACATTTTGATCTCTGTATTTTCATGATGCTAGAGAACTTCTGAGTTTTTCAAGTTGAACATGAGTATTGGTGACAAACAACAAACATTAAACAAAAAACACAACATAGTTGGTTCAAGTTCTCCTACGACAAACCATAGCTGGATTTATTCATTCATAAATCTTTTACTGTTCTTTAAACAAATATATAGTGATCCAAGCACAATGCTGAAAGCCAGAAAGGACAAAATCAAAGAATATGGAAAAACAGAATGACCCATTTTCATCTCTATTTTTACAGTAGTCTTCTTACTAGACTTGTTATATTCATTCTTCCTTTCCTACAAACTCATCTCCACACAGTAAAGTATCTTTTTAAAAACAAAACCTGATCACATATACTTTTGCTTAGAGTATCCAATAGTTCCTTATGAATTTTCTAGCAAGGCTAAATCTCTAAAATGCCTAAAAGCAGATAATGTGATTCTTACCCACCCTACCAATATTACTGTACTGAAAATGACTTCCTGTTTCAACCTCATTGGTTTTATTTAATCCCTTCTACATGCCATGCTCCCTATTACAAAAGGACATTTGCACATGTGCTTTTGCATAGAATGTTCTCTCCTCACCCCCACCACCCCATCCTGGTAATTTCCCATTCATTCCTCAAATATCCACAAAGATATTGCTTGTTTATGAAAACCTTCTTTGAATGCCTCCCTTCACCTAAGTTACATGCTCTGACTTTTCCAAGAATAAGTCTTTTATCATTCACAATTGTAATTTGCAATTCTTTATGACCATTTAATTTAGTACCTCCCCCACTATCATGAAAGCCCCAAGAAGACATAAAGCAAATCTGTTTTTATCATTTTATCCCTGTTAACTAGCAAAGGTCTTGGCAAATAAAAATATTCTTGTTGACTGAATGAATCAAACAATGTTTGTGGGCCAGTCTTTTCCAAAACACAGGACAGTAAGATCATAGTTTCTTGTATTCTATGTTTAGTGTGCCAATAACCTAGAACACTGCAGCCTAAACAATTCATTCTCATAATTCAGCTAAGAAAAATAAGCCTTTTCAAGCTACTGACTATAGTATTTGGATTTCTTCACATTACTGTATTTTACTATGCCATAATTGTGCTCTGGTGTCAAGGGGAAGCATAATCATATCACAAGACACCTGGGGCAAGCAGGTTGGTTAGAGGGTAGAAAGCAATCACTGCCCAGGAATATCTGTAGAAAGACCATAAGAAGTCCATCTCTACACTTCTGATCAGCATCAAAGCAATGGTGAGAGCAATTCAGGACTACAAGAACCAAATCATAAGACAAAGTGTCAGAATTGGGGAGTATGTATTGGAGAAGAGATGTAATAAAGAACAGCTGGGGCCAGGGAGGAAGGTTTGATTTTACATGAGAGCCCAATGATTACCACTGTGTATCAGATCCTGGGTATGATGATCTGAAAAGGAGAGGCTGGGATCAATATAAGATCTAAGGGATCAGTTCCATGTTATCAAATTCTTATATGATGATGAAAAATAAGACCCTTAATATGGAGGGGGAAAAAAAGCCTTGTGCACTTCTTTCATAGCTTCCAAAATATGTAAATATTTATCAATTACTATGTATTGATAAGAAAGAAACTCCATTTTAAAATTCTCATCGCAATAATTCCTGGAGACCAAAAAATACTGACATAGCAGACAAGCTCTAGATTTTAGAAAACATCCAAAGGTGTGGACAAGCAATGGTAACAAACACCAAATCTAAAGCTTACACAAACTCTAATATGCAATTTCACAAAACCCTGAATCTACACAAAGTCTGCAAATTTCATTTTTAATTGTGTTTTGTAATGCTCTGGTTCAAAAGCCAAACTGTCTCCAATTTGCCACTTTAGATTCTCTAAATTCTTAGAGGATATTGCTAATTCCTGAAAAGCACTGTTATTAGTAATTTAGATCATGCTATTTATCTATTAAATATTACATATCCTCGTAAAACTTGAGTGTCAGGCTGAATAATGGATTCCTAAAAGATATCTACATTTTAATCCCTATAACCTGTGAGTGTTATCTTACTTGGCAAAAAAAGGGGTCTGCAGATGTGAACAAGTTAAAGACCTTGAGATGGGGAAATTATCTTGGATTATGAGGGTGGGCCATAAATGCAATCACATGAATTCTTATGAGGGAGAAGCAGAGGGAGATTTTACCACAGACAGAAGAGAAGCAGTAGGACTACAGAGCAGGGACTGGAATGATGCAGCCACAAACCAAGGAATGCCAGCAGCTACCAGAAATTGGAAAAGACAAGACAGAGACTTTCCCCTGGAGCCTCAGGAGGAAGCGCAGCTTGATTTGACCATATGAAACTGATTTCAGACTTCAGCCTCCAGTAATATGAGGGAATAAATTTCTGTTATTTTAAACCACAAATTTGTGGTATTTTTTATAGCAGCCACAAGAAGCTATTACAACTTATTGAAGTTATACTATAATTTCCCATGAGGTAAGACTCAACCAGTTGCACTTAGGCCACCATTTTGCTAACCAGAAAGGAAACTGTCTTCTCTTTTAGTTAATGAGTCAGCTTCCTCAGAAACCTAAGTCAGGACACCCAAGGAATCTTTGTATATTTGTTCATTCTTTCATACTAAGTTTCATTAGACATCACAATTATTTGAGAGTTCAAACTATAGTTCAAGAAAGTATTTATACACTATGATTTAAAGCAAAGAAAACTATTATTCAAACTGTCTAATAGTTGACTGTAATACAGCATGTTCATCAGAGCACCTGAGAAACATGACTACAAAGAATACAAAATGACTTTAAGTCTTCCACAAACATTTCATCAACAGGTATTAAGATGAAATAAGCCAATTCAGGATAAGCCCCCTTCCCACACTTGAATAGAAGTGAATTGGGAAACAACAGACCTCTGAGACACTAGCCCTACTGAGGTAAATGGCAGCTGAGGGGAGACATAATGAAGAGCTTGAACCCTCTCCACAGAATGATGCTGCTGGTGTTGCATTACATATATCTTGTACTGATGATAACTTGGAATTCAATCCTATTCCTATCCTCAGGATGGAAATGATCTACAGAGTTTTGAAAATCATTTTCACTGAAAACTAGATCCATCAGAGGAAATAAAACTTACACTGAAAAGCAAAAATTGGTATCATCTCATTCACTGAGTTTTACAAGACAAATAGGCTTAATCTTCTTTAAATTGCCTGATACAAAACTTATTCAATTTAATTTCAAAGTAATGGTATGCTAAGTTGGTCCAGAAACCAATTTATGACACCAAAATAACTCACCACTTGGTTGTGTCCAGAACTGACTGCAATATCACATCCTTCTCTTTATTATTTTTACTTTATTTTATTTTTACTTTTACTATTGCTCAAAGTGATGCTTACCATGAAGCATTTTTCCTAAATTCCTACCATAGCTAATATATTCCTCAACTCAATAGACGAGGTGGTGACTATTAAGGTAATTCATATCCAATACCTACTCTTCACCAGTAGGGTTAAGTCCAAAGAAAGGCTTAGAAAGGCAGGGGCAATGTATGTCTGGGAGAGTAGAGACCCTAACATCCAATGCATTTCTTTTTTATATATAATTACTTCAGATCAAACACAGTATAATTGACAGCAAAATCACTTCTTCTTGGTCTCTTCTGCTTCCCCTTTGAACAGCTGCATCTAGTTATTCTGATAGATGACTCATCGTTTCTTTTTTTTCTCCTTTATGCTAAAGTGATAACTTCGCCATAGTACCAGTGAAAATTACAACTTGAGTTACTTACAAGGTATCAGCAAGAAAAAAAAAATATCCTTCAAAGCAACTGAAAACTCTTCTTCAAAGTTTATTAGCACGAGGGCAAGGACATTTTACCAGTTGCCTATTCATCCAAATATTCAACTTGTTTCAAAAGGCAATAATAAAACCATTCTTGAACATGAGAAATGTTTTCAAGGAGAAATACCATAGCTGACTGTTAATCTTTCTTACCAAGAACATAAAACACATAAGAATTTATTTATACACTTATTACTAGCATCTCTGTGTTACAGTCTATATTCAGTCTACATTCAGGTTTAGTGGCCTAACAAGAAAATTTAAGTTTAGCTGTGGAACTGCAAAATCTTGTTTGGCTGTTTCAGTAGGAAAAAGGCTTCACTCATATACTCTTGTCCAAAGAAGGTCCTCCTCTATGAAGGAAGATAATCCTTCCTTAGTGAATCCTTCTTTGAGTGAACTGTTTCAAGTAAGACACAACTGGTATGAAGAACCTACCCCAACAATCAGGTTAGTAGAAAGAATAGAATCTGGTGCCCAATGAGGTGCTATATGTCAGCTGTTCTAGCATCTTAGCGCTTTTAAATATGGTGAGCATTACCATTACAATGATAATTGTGGTTACCATTTATTTAGTGTTTAAAATGTGTCAGGGTCTAGTGGATCCAAAGCATCAAAGAGAAACACACCTTTGAATACAATCTACTAATAATGGAAGTCTGGGGCAACTGACAACAGACAATGAAGGAAAGTGGATCTTCCTATTGACTGAAGAGTTCTAGCTGTGGAAAAGGCAAGGAAAATTGACACTCCTTACTTAGAGCTCGTATTAGAAGACAAATAATAACAAAAGAAAACTACAAAATGAACTAAGGTGATGATTAAGAATTAAACTGGGGGCACATGTGTGGCTGAGTTGTTAAGCGTCTGCCTTCAGCTCAGGTCATGATCCCAGGGTCCTGGGTTCAAGCCCCACATCAGGCTCCCTGCTCAGCAGGAAGCCTGCTTCTCCCTTTCCCACTCCCCCTGCTTGTGTTCCCTCTCTTGCTGGGTCTCTCTCTGTCAAATAAATAAATAAAATCTTTAAAAAAATTTTTTTAATTAAAAAAAGAAAAAGAATTAAACTGCCTGAGAGAAGTTTCCTGCTAAGGGAAAACCCATTTTCAGCAGTTCTGTCTCTGTGTCAAACACTACTTGTGTAAGAAGCAGTTGTACAATGCTATGGAAAGCAGGTCTTGGGGCATATGCAAGAATGGAAGAATCAGGACAACTATTTTGGTTCAGATAGTTACAGCTTAAATAACACAGAGATCTCCATAAACCAAAAGAGCAGGTGTATAAAAGCTCTTTCGTCCTGCTGCCAAGATCAGCTTCACCACACCCCACCCCCCCACCCATACATACATATTTTGCAGCAGAACAAGAAGCCAGAACGGAGGCTCAAATACCAACAAAAGGGAACAATGACACAAGATATGTTTGTATTAGAAAAAAAGCCTATCAAAAGCTCTGCTTTATTCATCATCTTTTACTTTTCATGACCACACTATGGGATCATTTTAATCCTCGTTTTACAGAGTAAAACCATAAATCATGGGCTCAAGATCACCTAGGTAATGATCTGCTATCAGGATCTGAACCCAGGTCCAGGCTACTGGGTGCAACTCCTCAGCAAGGACACACGCTACATTTCAGCTCACCATACTTTTCATTACTGGCACACTTCATTTACACAGTTAATGAGAAAAGGGTTTCACAAAAGCTGTAAATTCTGTCCTAGGATAGCGGAATGCTGGCATAGGATTCCTTACACTTAAATTGCTAGTAAGGTTTAAATTTAAAATATCAAGACCCTTTTTATTGACTGTGAGGCTGAAGATTAAAGAAATTATAGTGGTGAGAATTTTTAAATTTTACATGAGAAATTTTAAATTTTACTCAATTAAGCTTAAGCCTAAAGAGAACATTTGCAGGGTGAAAAGACAAGGAGTGGATCCAGCTTCATCCAAGGACCCAAATGCCATCCAGATGCTCTCTCATCCTCTATAAGTTTCATCTCTGTTTCTCTTGGGGCCTGCTGTCACCATGGGACTAAGAAGTATGACTGAAGGCAGGTCTAAGCTAACATCCTACTGCTACTGTTGACAAGGGAAATTTCAAAATAAAAATAAGAGTTATTTCTCATGTTGCAAAGTTCCCAGGCAAGAATGACCTGATTTGGATGTTACTACTACCTCTTGGATACTATAATTACTTGAGGGTCAGAAGGAGACACTATGATTGGCCCAGGTTGATCACCTGTGGCCAGGAGTGGAGTCCAAAACCTGAACAAGGAGAGCAGCATATTCATGACCACCTGGGAAGTTACCATGAGCAAGGCAACCAAACTAAGTTGGGTCTACCACAAACACATTTAATAATAGCTTTATTTTAGAAATGCATACCAGATATACTAATGAGGGTTCAGAGACCCAGTCTCAGTAAGTAAATTTGGATGTATTTGGAAGAAGAGCAAGTGTGATTAACTTTTAAAAAAGAAATAATTCAAAGTAGTCCAAGAAGGAGTTGGTGGAGGATGTCTTTTGTAAAGCTACCTTGGTGAAATAAAAAGATGAGTGCACTTGTAAGAGTTTTAGGACACCTTATATCTGAAAGTCAAAAGAAAAGATTCGCTGCACAACTAAACTCAGCCTGTGCTTTTGTCACCATTTTCATCTCTTTTAAATTAAAGAACATAAGATTAACAGTTGGTAAAACAAAACAACTGAAATGCAAAGCACATCTGTACAATGTTGTCAAATTAAGATGCTGTTGGTAGTAAGTTCTCTGAAAGGGCAAGTAATTCACTGGAACCAATAAATCCAGAAAATAGCTACCATACACTGGATTGTGAAAAGATTATGAAAATATTACAGTAAATAGCCATTGGAAATGTTTGGAATAATACCTAGGGGGTTGTTAAACAATCACAGTTTGAAGTTAAATGAAATCATAAAGAAAAATTAAACTTGAATATAATTAACACCTATCATTATTCCACAAACTGTGCAAAATGCTGGCCATATACTTTCTTAATTCTCAAAATTACTTTATGAGGTTGATGCTGTTATTATTCCCCATTTTAGAAGCAGTATTTAGAGGTGCTTTAGAGTACAATGGGGCTAGTCTGTTCAAGGTCACACTGTGAGTAAGGGGCACAGCCAGGAATTGAAACCAGGCTGCCTGATTCTAGTGTCTATACTTTCAACACTATCCTATAGAGGAGTATGATTAATGAAAAATATAAGGATACAGTGAAGTGAGCAAAAATGCATCACTTTTCTCTATCCACAGACTGTGTCCACCCCTCACCCTATATTCCGAAAAGAATAAAACCTTTTTGAATCTGATACTCTAAGTCTTTTCCTATAGCCTGAACTAACACACACTGGAAGTCTAGCCAACCTACCAAAGAAGTCAGACCACATATTTCTCTCTTCCCTGAGATAACTTCCAACACAAAGTGAGAACCACAGTTCTAATAAGAGCTCCCTAAACCAACAACAGGTCACGCTCTGATCAGTATAATCTATTCTAGATGGCCTGGGTACCCCTGGCTTCTTCCCATAGCAGTGCTTCCTTCCCTACCCAAGAGGTATTCTTCCTCAAAGGGGCCAGAATCTTCAAGCTTCCTACACCTTCTCATTAAAACTTGCTCTCCTAAAAGTACAGCCCAAGTCATACTACCAGACAATAAAATAATAGGCTTAAATTTTTAGTAAAAAAAAACCTTGAGCCAAATAAATGATTCCAAGGTAACAAAATAATCACACTCATGAGCTGGTGCAAGAAGCATCTGGAAACTGCTAGAGAAGGGGGAAATGAGGGTAGGGCAGAAAGGAAGTCAGAGACCTTTACAATATTCCTTAAAATCTATCTTCACAATTACTTTGAACATGTGGTTCACTCCAGTGGTACAGCTACATAAAAGGGCTTAGGCAAAGAATTAGGACTGAAATAAGATTTGTACAGACTTCTGAAAATCATATAAAAAGCTAATGACTGAAATATTTGAATAAAAACCTAATGGTCATATATATGCCAGTAGAAGAGCCTTATATTTAGACAAGTGTTCAAGCATATCTGTTGAGTAGAAGAATGAAGACAAATTAAATCTCAGAGATATAATACTGCTGAGGACATCACTAAACTGCAAGGAGCTGAAGGGGAATATCTGGTGTTCACAATTTCCCAAGCCTTCCTGACACACCCAGAGTTTGCAGCAAATGAGAACTGACCCCTCTGTAGGGTACAGTGCCTCCCTGGCAAGGACTCATTGAGTGGAATTCACTGAAGCTCTGATAGATATGGAATCATTTCACTTTGTGTACATTTATAAACAGAATTAATGGCTCTGTAACTACCTTCTGTAGGTATGGGTGCTCATTACTGGGCTCTTGCACTAGTGACACACCCATTCCCATCACGCCCCCCCACACACACACACACATACACACACATACATATATCTCACTTGTAGATACTAGGAATCTACTTTGCCAGGAAAAAAAATAACAAGAAATAAAGTGGAGCTTGCATACAAACCTACTCAGAGCAATAATGATGCACTAATTTTGAGAACTACCAGTAAAGAGCCATTAGAACTCAACAACAGTGCCAACATGTTTTGAGAGAGCAATGATAAAAATGCAAATCTGAAGTTACCTATAAAAACAGAGGTAGAGAAAAATAAAATCCTTCAGACAAGTTCTATTTTCACATGTAAGAGAAGCAAAGAGCAAATGGATGGAAAGCAGATATCTCAGAAGTCTGTGAGACATGACAGCTATCTCAACATTAAAGTTGGAGTAGAGGCTATGATTTCAGGGGATGCTGAAGAACTGCGGAGTTGTGAGAGAATTTATAAAAATGCTAATACAACTGAATTTAGAAGCCAGTGTGAATTTCAGAGGCAAAATATATTTGGATACTAACTTTTCACACAAATCCCTCATGATTCACCTATGATTGCTTTGAACTATTCTACAAGTAGGACTTTGTGATATTTTTCAAACTTGAGATCTTTGAAGTATTCCTTTGATTCTCCTAAGCTGAAGCAGGGTGAGGTGTTTTGAGGCCTTTAAACTCTCAGCAAGAAGTCCCAGCATACCTCAAAATTTTGGAAAGGGATTTGCATTATTGTAACAATAGTTTTCGGCTATTAATGGTTTTTAAGTATCCTGTATCATTCATCTGTATGTGTGTGTGTATGTGTGTAACTTCAAGTTGCTGATTGACACAGAAATCAAAGCCAGTTCTCCCAAGAACTTTAATACTTACCTGAAACAGAAGATTGGTAGAAGAGCCCTGGATTAAGAGTTAGAAGGTCAAGGTTCAAACCTCATCTCTTCAAATAACCAGCAGCATAATCTGTATAAATTTGTATAGCAATCACAGCTCTCTGGGTTGTACCCCTCCCCATAAAAAGGACTGAGCAACTGAGCCATGGTTCTCAAACAGAGGCATTACTTTCCCTCAAAGTGCATCTGGAAAACTTGTGGGAGTGTTTCAGTTGACACCATGATGTCAGGTGAATTTGCATTAGGACAAGCAGGGTATCTAGTCTATAATGTGCAAAACAGTTCTATATCATGAGCATTATTTCCATATCCTACAGGATTTCCAAATGCCCACCAGACATTCACATAGGTATAAAACCTGTTTGCTTATGGTTGTGTTTATCGAATACCAGAAATTCTGTTTTATATAATACTAATAATACATACATACATAGGTGTCTGTGCGTTTGTCCGTAAGTGCCTGTGTCTGTGTATGTGTGTGTGTTGGGCATAGTTCTCTGATAAAATTCTACATCTTTTCTTCTATTTTCTTGATTACATTATTTTAAAATGTATGTCTAGTGGCACCTGGATGGCTCAGTTGGTTAAGCAACTGCCTTAGGCTCAGGTCATGATCTCAGTGTCCTGGGATGGAGCCCCGGGGTCAGGCTCCCTGCTCAGCAGGGAGTCTGCTTCTCCTCCCTCTGCCCCTCTGCCACACTTGTATGCATGTACTCTCTCTCAAATAAAGAAAATCTTTAAAATAAATAAATAAATAAATAAATAAATAAATAAATAAATAAATAAAATGTATGTCTAATATCTGTATTACTTGTAAGTCTGCTTCTTTGTTTATTTTTTCTTTTGGTCCCATTTGTCAGTATGCCAGATAATTTTTTTATTGAATTTTGGACATTAGGTTGAAAGTCTAGAGAAACTCAGAATATTATTTTTCTCCAGAGAGAATTTATTTATTTCTAGACAACAGTCTTTCAGGATCCCAAATGAGAGCCTGAGTAACTCTAATTTTTGTCCCCCAATTACCAGGAGACTTCCTAAAGTCCTGTTTAGTTTCTCAGCCTATTGGCAGCCAGTTTGTGTTCAGCTTTTTAGTGTCTCACTATTCACTGTTCATGAGTTAATCAATATCTTGAGGGGGAACACCTAGAGTGCGATCCCTTCTCTCCAGGATCTTGTCCCCTTCAGTCCTGGCTCCGTTGGTGACTTCTGAGATACTTTTGAACAGATTTTTCTCATCACCTGGCTTTTGGTAGGAAATTTCAACTGCCACAGTTTAGTCAGTCATAGCTGGAAATGAAAATCCAGCATGGTTTTGAAATGCATCATATGTTTTTAGGAATGCAACTCTTATGTAAATGAGGGATCACTACACTTTGTCTTGTTCAGAAATGTATTAAAATAGAAAATCACATTATCAATGACATCAGTAGTACTTGAGTCACCAAAACAAAACATTTTTGCATCAGTCTGCATTACTATTAGTGTATTTGTGATGATTCTGCATGTGTATATATACTTAATTCGTGTTTATTTCAAAATGTTAAATAGAAAGAAAATTTTTCTTCCCTTAAATCCAAAGTCCTCCACTATAAACAGGTGCTAGTATTTAAACACACTGTTTTATATTCTGGCGTAGTTGTCTCTCACCTGCTACAAGTTCAAAAGGAGATGACATCTTAAACCCCCTCCTTCCACACTTTCTGCCCCCAGCCCATGCTTATTCAGATATAAAAATTCAGAGGTTCATTTAATGTTAATACTGAATCAGAATATTAAAGAGAAGTCTTTTGAGAACTTCACCTGCATTTTCTCACCTGAAAAAAGCAGGGCAACTCTAATTGTTTGCAATAGCAAATATTAGAGATAGAGCTGTAGTGGCACATGCTCGTTCCATGTCCAAGATTAGGATACAAGGACTAAGATGCTGAGTTTTCTTGGGGGCTGAAAGGAAGTATCTGGGCTTCAGACATTTGAACAGTACTAGGCTCACGAAAACCGCCTACCAGGACAAGGATGTACAGAGTACACTCTTAGGAGCAAGCATTGAGGAGTGGATGTCCACTCAGGACAGCCAGAAAGTAGAGAAAACTATAGGGATAGAGGTCCCAGGAGAAGTTGGGGAAGGATGGAGGGAAGGATTCTGTAAAGACCACCAAAGCATCCTTTGAGAAAAAGAGTCAGCATTTAAATATGTGTCACAGTAAGGGCCTCAATGTCAGACTCTAACGGCAACAACCAAGTAAGATCTTGCTCTTATCTTCTAGTTCCTCCTCCCTGCCCACCCAGAGAACCAGAAGCAACAGTTAACAAGTGGATGGGAAAGTAGGACAAACTCAGTGATGAAGCAGGCTATGCCTCACCCGCTTCCCCCACTCCTACAGGCTATGGAACCTGGGTTATACCTGAACTGGGGTTGGCAGGTACCAGGGTAAACACAAGAGGAGAAGATTTACACTGTATATAAAGTGATTTTTTTATCTGGATTACACAGGATTACTTAATATCTAAAAAAGAGATTACTCTTTATTTCAAAGTGACTAAAAAGCTAGGAAATTTGCCACAGTATCATTTAGAGCTTTGAAAGGGAGACTCAACCATGTGGATCTAAAGACAGTGATAGGGAAAATAAAGTTATTTCCCCAATGCATGCTATTGAGTAGAGCCCCAACACACCAGTTAGAATTTGCCTGATTATTCTGAAAAGTGACAAATGTTAGAAAAGTCAGAATTCCTCAGGTTATTCAGTATATGAGAAAGGGTCAATGAGCTTGGGAATTGAAAGGATCTTGACTATACAAATAATTTTTAAATACTTTTTTAAAGTGTATTCATTTAAGTAATCTCTATACCCAGCATGGGGCTCAAACTCACAACCCTGAGATCAAGAGTCACACACTCCTCTGACTGAGTCAGCCAGGAGCTCTAATACAAATATTATTTTTAAATAATTGATATAAGATAAATATAATATTCTAAGAATTAAAGTTTAAGCAATTGGTTAAATATTTATTTTCTCCCCTGTATATTAAAAAATATGTAAGATGTTTATATATGCTTAAGAGTGTTCAAAAATTACAAGAACAGCAAAACAGCCTTAAAATTATAAGAGAATAATTCTTATAATGCAAAGAAGCACTTATAAGGTGAATATTGAATTATTCCAACCTCTGAAGGAATTAGAATTGTCAATGACAATCTTTTCATGATAAAACATAATCATTTCCTATACATGGAGAGTCACGGATATATAAACATCATACTCATGTGATAAAATGACCTCAAAATACCAGTCTTGCCACAAACACACTACACTCTCTCTCTCAAGTAGGATGTAAGATAAGCATTGGAATGATTTTGCTCGTACATTAGGTAATAGAACTTTTAAATTCACTCAGTGAAATGCCAAGTGAAACGTAACTTTCATACTAAGAATTCAAATGCATGTATCTGTTTAACTGAATGATGACTCAAAGTGACATCCCATCACAACATTCTTTAAAAATACAGTAAAATGCCATTAGAAAGTAACTTCTATTCCACAGATTCAGTTATTCTCCAGATCGTATCACATCCCTTATGTGCTCAAGGATACAGAGTGTATCACAGTCACTATAAACATGGAAAACTCTGTGAGGTATCATCACTAGTCCCTGGACCACAGCAGCAACACTGAACTAGAGCACCTCTGTAGGAGACCAGATGAAGCTGGTAATAAAACAGTGAAAACATGGAATGAAACAAGCAAAGATATTTAAAAAGGAAAAGAGCCACTAACAATAATCAACTAATCTAAAACTGAAGTAAAAATAAATACATAAGCTCCAAACTTCTTAACATACAGCAACAGCCCAAAACTTTGGGAAAATCTGTCAGAGCATGAAAACCTTGGTACAAACAGATTCTATCAGCCACTAAAATCCCATTATGCATTTGTTTATTTGAGAAAAGTTTTTTTAATTAATTACACTTTGAAAATTAATGGAATTTGTGCTTAACACGCTAACATTAGAAGGAAATTAAAATAATAGAAGTGTGAAGCTGGGGAAACTGACATGGTAATTATATTCAAAGAGTTTTTTGGTGTTTATTTCCAATATACCGCAGTTTCTCTTTATATGATGACATGGAATGACTTAGAATCATAAACTTTATAAGCTGGAAGGAAACATAAAAATGAGCTGGAGACTTTCCTTCAATCTCATTTAGTAAATAAGAAGACTTAAGTCAAAAATGAGATTTTTCTGGGTCACATGATTAATGGCATTTATTCATTAATGTACTTGTTCATCACATATCTGATGGTCTACTAAGTTTAAGGCACTACCACAAAGAATTTAGAGAATACCAAGATGATAAAAACACAGCCCAACCCTGTAAGACTTGGATAAAAGAAACAGAGATAAGACATTTGCCCACATACCTATAATAACAATCGCTATATTGGGGTGCCTGGGTGTCTCAGTCAGTTAAGCATCTGACATCTGATTTTGGCTCAGGTCATGATCTCAGGGTTGTGAGACTGAGCCCCAGATCGGTCTCCGTGCTCAGCATGGACTCTGCTTTAGATTCTTTCCTTTTCCCTCCCCTTCTGTTCTTTTCCCTGATCACTCACACACTCTCTCTAAAACAAATAAATAAAAATCTTTTAAAAATAATAATTGCCGTATTGTAAGATCAACTAGAATGTACACAGCATCTTAAAGGGGCTTAGAGCTATGGAAAAATCAGAACCAGGAGAAAAACACTTCAGAAAAGCCAATATATAATTGAGTGGTGAAGACTGGGAAAGCTAGGAAAGAAAAAGGGGAGCATGAGCAATGGGGAGAGCAGGAGTTTAATTTGGCTTAGTTTGGCTGCATCAACAAGGTTCATAACAAAGCTGGGGAGTTAAGCTGAGAGCCTATCATGAAAAGTCTAGAGCACCCTGCAAAGACTGACTTTATTTTGTCAAAAATGAGGACCCACTGAAGACTGTCAAGCACAGGAGAAACAGAATCATAAGGAAGAGTGCTTTAAGAAAATTAATCTAACAGCAGTCTTGGACAGTCAAGATCTGGAATGCAAGGTTACTGCAAAAGCCCAAGTAAAATAATAGCGCATGATGAGGGTCCTCATGTGACATTTTGGCTCCACCTGGCTAGAGCTCACCTCAGGAAAAGAGAAGAAAGTCACAGTTGATACTACTGATTGAAAGAGGGTCATGAGGGGCACTTGGTTAAGCATCCAACTCTTAATTTCAGCTCAGGTTATGATCTCAGGATGGTGAGATCAAGCCCTATGTCAAGCTCCTGGCTCAGTGTGGAGCCTGCTTAAGATTCTCTCTCTCTCTCCCTCTGCCCCTCACCCCTGAAAGAAAAGAAAAGGAAAGTGAAAGAAAGAAAGAGAGATAAAGAATGAAAGAAAGAGAGAGAGAGGAAGGAAGGAAGGAAGGAAGGAAGAGAAAGAAAGAAAGAAAGAAAGAAAGAAAGAAAGAAAGAAAGAAAGAAAGAAAGAAAGAAAGAAAGAAAGAAAGAAAGAAAGAAAGAAAGAAAGAAAGAAAGAAAGAAAGAAAGAAAGAAAGAAAGAAAAAGAAAGAAAGAGAAAGGAAGGAAGGAAGGAAGGAAGGAAGGAAGGAAGGAAGGAAGGAAGAAAGAAAGAAAGAAAGAAAGAAAGAAAGAAAGAAAGAAAGAAAGAAAGAAAGAGAAAGAAAGAGAAAGAAAGGAAGAAAGGAAGAAAGGAAGAAAAGAAAGAAAGAAAGAAAGAAAGAAAGAAAGAAAGAAAGAAAGAAAGAGAAAGAAAGAAAGGAAGAAAGAAGGAAGGAAAGAAAGAAAGAGAAAGGAAGAAAGGAAGAAAGGAAGAAAGAAAGAAAGGAAAGAAGGTCTATGAGAGAAAAAGTGGGTCTGTGGGAGAAGAGGAGGACTCCAATCTGGAATATACCCATAGCAGAGTCCCTATCTGAATTCAGGTATTTGGTCTCTAAAGCTCAAGTTCTCTTTCCCCCTGTATCGCATTGTCTTTCCTAAAAGTTAATCAGGAAATAATTCATTGCCTAATAGTTAACCACAACTAATTTGTCCTCTAGTTCTCTTAGAAATTAGATCTTGCATATTTTTCATGGTCTTTGATAATAGTAACTTTTTGTATTTTTATTTAGTAACATAATTTCATTTTACTAACAAGAGTAATCTTAATATTACTTTTATATAAGAACAAACATTTATATAGTGCTTCTAATGTCCCATATATTGTTCTAGGTACTTTAATTTTCATAGCAATTTAATATTATCCCCATTTTACAGATCACTAAACTGAGGACCAAGGAGATTAAATACCTAAGGACATACAGCTAGTACCTGAGAGAGTTGGGTTCATGACCTGAGGCAGTCTGGATTCAGACTCCATGCTTTCAACCACTGCATTTACTGCCTTTCAGAGCCACACACACCCTCATTACCTCCAGCTCTAATCTAGCCCCTCCTACCTTTTCTAATAGCCTAAGGAGGTTGTGATGTGGCTCTCTTTCCTCCAGCTAAAATGCAGAAAGTTACTCTTTCTCTCTCTTCCCCTCCCACCACCTTCCATTCCCATTCCCTCCTTTCCCACCCCTCCCCCTCTCAAGAGTCCATTCCTTCTGGGTTTTTTTAATTTCTTTTTTTTTTTAAATAGGGTCACGCCCAGCATGGAGTCCAACACGGGGCTTGAACTTATGACCCTGAGATTGAGACCTGAGCTGAAATCAAGAGTTGGACACTTTGAGCCACCCAGGTACCCCCAGAGTCCATCTCTTCTAATGCTGCACACAGAATCAGAACTTTCCTCAGACTTGAGCCAGCAAAGAAATACAAAGTGCGTTCTCACTGGCTTGCCCATCACTGGCTTACCCACTTTTCTTTTTCCTTTTCCAATTGTACATGGAAAAGAAGTAGAGTAATGAAGGACTAAAGGAATATAGTGAGGTTTCTATACTCCTCGTCATGCTTTTAATTTCATCATCCTCCCTCCTACCAATATTCAACAGATCTTTACTTAAAAGTAATACTGTCAAGTGCTTTTTATTAATTCCATACCAACTTTGAAGTGAGTGCTATGTATTTAAATTTTATCATGCTCCTTTGTGGTTTGCATACTAAGGGTGGGGCTACTAAACATAGCAAGCTTATTAACAAAGACATATTATTTAAAATCTACTGAAAACCATGCTGACATGATTGACTATGGATTATTCAATTTTACATACTGTATATGTCAGATAGCTCCTTAAATCATCTCTAGAGCTGGCTATAATTCGTTAATGGAGAAGAGCCTGATCTTCCAGGGACAGGAATAATTGCTTTTCTACCTTTCAAATCTCTATGCTACAACAGGAGATTAAATTGAACTTTCGAAAAAAGTAGCCCATAACAGACTTATCAGTGGTTGAGCCCTATTTCTAGGTTCTTCTCCTATACAGCACAAGCTCAGAGTTCTTACGTTGGTACGGGGACACATGATTAATAATGCGAGCAATCTGCTATCTGGTGTTTCTAATCTCCCTTCTCTCCTGAAAAGGTTTCCTTAGCTATCTTGCCCTGTTCTTCTTAGGTACCAAAGTTTAAGAAGTCACAATGGTAGATTACATTTGTAAATGCTGTAAAGTACCAAAACCCATCCAGGATATAATTATAAAATCTCATGGGGGAGTGGAGATAAATGAGAGAGAATATCATCCTGAACCCTTTGTCTCATGATATATTCACTGACTACAGATCATCTGCAAAGTAGACCCACAAAGCATAATAATTAGCAGTTTAAAGCACTTTACATCCACTAATTATTTAATCCAATCACCTCCCTATGGAGAATATTTAATAACTTGCTGACCTTAACATAAGAAGATTGTCCTGCTGAGCCCTATCCGCCTCCCCCAGTGCATGGCCACAAGTTGTTTAGTTAGTAGCAGAAAAGAAGCTGATCCTCTCTTTTTTCACCCTAGACTCTGTGACCAACAACAGCACCCTCATTGGCTGATGAAAGGACTACAGATGCAGGCCTTGACTAGAGATAAGGCCAGGAAAATGGACAGCCTTAAGAAGGGAGAAAATGTTATTGGTTTCATTAGTTCTATGCACTAACCAGCTTAGCTACTACCACAAAAGACAAATGTGGATGGTTTTCTGTAATAAGTAAAGCTGTAAAATTAGCACTATACTTTTAAAATATCTGGTTAAGAGTCATGGGCCTGCTAATCTCACCTTCTCAAACTTTTCTAGCATTGATTGAATATGACAAATTATAACTGGCATTAATTAATAGACATGGAGGAAACCAATCCCCTGGCAGCTGATTAAAGTTCACAGACATTGATTAAATGGGTAGGTATATGCAGCATGAGAAAGGAGAAGGAAAGAAAGTCCACAATCATAAACAGAAGTGGAGACAGGAGCAATAATCTCAGAGAAGAATGGAGACAAAACTGCAAATGTGACAAGAGAAATACTGGTAGATTCACTTGGAGAGGAAAATGAGAAAATTATTTTAAGCTACATATTGTAAAAAATAGCTTAAACCCTGGCAAACTCCTGTATAGGTAGGGTGTTCCTATCACCCAGACTTTTGCAAGAAAAATGAGACACTATTAATAGGACAACAAGCATTACTGAATCTATTAACTAAAACAAATGTTCATTCTACATATAGCTATGAGAAATGGCTGAACAAAGAAATGAAGAAACATTACTCATATATAGAAACATTTCATATGATGGTCAACTTGATTGGGCCACAGGGTGCCCAGATATTTGTTCAAACATCTTGAGTGTTTCTGTGAGGGTGTTATTGGGTGAGATTAACAATTAAATTGGTTGACTGAGTATAGCAGATTGCCTTCCCTAATGTAGGTGGTTTTCATTCAACTGGTTGAAGACCTGCATAGAATTAAAAGGGTTACCCTCCCATCAGTAGAAGGGAACTCCTGCTGCCTGGCTATCTTGAGTGGGACATGAGTCTTTTCCAGTCTCTGGACTCTGAGACTCTAGCTCTTCCTGGGTCTCAAGTCGGCCAGCCTTTGGACTGGAACTTACATTGGCTCTCCTGATTCACAGGCTTTTTTCAGACTCAGACTGGAACTAAACCATCAGCTCTCCTGGGCTTCTAGCATGCTGACTTGCCCTGCAGATCTTAACACTTGTCACCCTCTGTAATCACATAAGTTAATTCCTTATAATCAATCTCTTTATAAAAAGAGATTGTATACACAAAGAGATGTATATATACATCCTATTAGTTCTGTTTCTCTGGAGAACCCTAATACATTAGTAAATCATGTCTGAAGTCATTTTTATAAGGTTATTCCTTCTACAGAGGACTTTTTCTTTCCTCCTGTGGTGGAAGAAGCCTTCATTAAAGGTTGCTGTGACTTGTCCAAGATAACTAAAGCCTTGGATTCAGCTGAACATGGGACATAGACAAAAACAGAAAAAGACAGATTCCCAAGTTATAAATTCTTATATATCATACTTTCTCCTTGGATATTGAAGTGTTTAATTTCATCAATAAGAACAAACAACTAATGCAAAAGCATCTTCTACACCCTCTGTTTCTGTCCTTGCTGCACCCTGAGAATTTCTCAAGTTTAGAAGGCAGGTGAGAGGAGGGAGGGGCAGTTAAACCAGAGGGGCAGAACTGGAGCACGGGTCACCCCAGGAGAGTAATAACCTAAGAGAATGAGAAGAATTGGGGAATGTAGAGGAGTCAAATTCACAACAATAAAGGCTTGCTGCAAAGTTAAAGGAAGGCCATGGCTGAGGTAAAGCCAGCATGAATAGCCATGAGTTAGCATGCAGGGCAGCTCCTTAAGGAGGCCTGGGCTAGAAGGATGGCTCTCATGTGCAGGCAAATTTGGTGGGTATAGAGTATAAGTTTGTGGGAGACTAGAAACTCTTCCTCAGGAGCGGGTGGATTTGATTTCAGGATCCTGGGATCAAGACCCACGTTAGGCTCCCTACTCAGCGGGGAACCTGCTTCTCCCTCTCCCTGTCCGCTGCTCTGCCTATTTGTGCTCTCTCTCTGTGTCAAATAAATAAACAAAAATCTTTAAAAAAAAAAAAAAAGGAAGGAAGGAAGGAGAAAGAAAGAGAGAGAGAGAGAGAGAGAGAGAGAAAGAAAAAAAAAAGAGAGAAAGAAAAAGAAAGAAAGAAGAAAGAAAGAAAGAAAGAAAGAAAGAAAGAAAGAAAGAAAGAAAGGAAGGAAGGAAGGAAGGAAGGAAGGAAGGAAGGAAGGAAGGAAGGAAGGAAGGAAGGAAGGAAGGAAGGAAGGAAGGAAGAAAGAAAGAAAGAAAGAAAGAAAAAGAAAGAAAGAAAGAAAAAAGAAAAGAAACTCTTCCTCACCTTCCTCCACAAGGAATTTCCTGTAATCTAGCTGCCAGAGATTGGGAAATAACAGCTCAGTGCTCAAGAGCCTGGGAGTTAATTGGATGTGGGTACAAATTCTGGTCCTGCAACTTTCTGTGTGATCTTGACTAAGTGGTTTATTCTCTGTCAAGCTCAATTCCCTAATACAGAAAATGGGTATACTACTATTAGTTGTTGTTTGTCTCTTTCAGGGAAAGCACTACCTGCTCTCTTAAAAGGCCAGTATTCCTGATGGATGAGGAGAAATGGGTGTCACTTAGTGTCACCAACTTCAGTCTGCTTTAGTCTTCTATTAATCCCATTATAGGAGAGAACAGAGAAAATTGGAGTACTAGTGTGTATGGGTATGGGGGAAGAAAGGTGAATTAAAAGGGAGGAAAAAGATACAGAAAACAATTGAGAGAGGAATATTAATTTCATCTATGACTAATAAGCAATTTTCCTTGGATCCAGCCCTATTTGCCAAAACACTCTGTGGGCAATAAACACTAACCAACTGACTTAGGTACAAACATTTTATGAACAGAAAGTCCTTTCTAGAGTTAAGAACAATGTTTCTGAAGGAACAAATAAGCCTAATGGTGAACTGCTGACACTTGGCCTTCATGTCTGGACCTCATTCACACAGCCCTACAACTGAAGTAACCCATCACTTTAATGCACTTGACCATCCTCATGAAAGGCACAGAACCATGTTTTCTTGTCTGCAGGACTAGAGTTCTGTATTGTTTCAGGATATCCTCCTTCTTACAGAGTATTTTCATATTATCATTTTGTATTTTAGCATATGCCAGCAAGGATGACAACCTTTAAAATCAATTTGTACTCTTTAGTTCTAAATAAAGATTTTTATTTACAGTAATACCCTTCAAATTTTTGGCACATTCACCCCTTTATTGAAAGGCCAATCTGAATCTATTATTTTATGACTGTAAGTGGTTTCACTTCCCTGGAGTAGAATGCCACTTGCTTTAAATGTACAGTTGAACATGCAAGGCACTTAGAAAATTTAATTTAAAAGCCTTAGGTAAATGGTCTCTGAAATGAGCTATTTGTATCCTGAACTGTCATTAAAGACAATCTGTCAGAAGTTCATCCAATATTTCATTTTATATCATAAGTTCCATTAAATTTTCATAACAAACTGAAAAGCACTGCTAATGTCACTTCCCTTTCAAAAGTGTACCTAAGCCACAAGTAGTTTTCTTCTTAAGAAGTCTTACTCAAAAGTAGATTTTCGATCAGTGTCCATCACAGCAGTCAGGCCTGTTTATGAACCTAATTGTAAAAGAAACAAAAATTTATCCTACCAGGTAAGAACCGTGGTCCATCCTATTTAATATTCAGTCACTGATAATGGAGCCAATAATGAGTAATTCAGAAAGGCCTGGCCTAGCTGTTCTAACAATCCTCACCAGAGACATGAGCTCAATAAATTACTCACTAAGTAAATTTTTAATTTCATTTTATTCGTCCTGTACCTTCCTTATTATAATTTCAAGGACTGCCTGTAGTACTAACATGTAATTTGGCACATGAGTCTATATTCACCCAACCAATTCCTTAATCATACTCTCTATCCACCCCTGCCTATCATGGTTATATTTTAAAGTGAAATTACAAGAAATAAACTATTGATTAAATTAATTATTACTTATCTAATAAGCCACTATACTAATTTAAACTTTTTTTAATATGTTATGTTAATCACCATACATCATTAGTTTTTGATGTAGTGTTCCATGAATCATTGTTTGCATATAACACCCAGGGCTCCATTCAGTATGTGTCCTCTTTAATACCCATCACCAGGCTAACCCATTCCCCCACCCCCTCCCCTCTAGAACTCTAATTTAAACTTTTAAAGTATAAGGAAAATAACCCAAAGATGTATACTCTGTCCTCATATAACTCCTATACAAGCTTCTTTTAAAACCTGAAAGAAATACAGTATTTTCACTATCTCTATCAGTTGTCTAGACATTAGAGCATAGCAAATCTAGTCATCCATTTGGGTTCAAAGAAAGCTGAAAGCTATGTAGGATTAAACAAAGTAACCTCTCTAGTCGTCTAGACATATGGACTCAAGGAAATGGCTCATTGTTCATCGTCATGGGGAAAGCATATGGGTTTTGTGAAGAACGTGATTTCCTGGGAAATCTATGTCCATAAATGATCCACCTACTTGGAAACTGGCATGTGGATTCTATGCACTACTTAATAAAAATCTAAACTAGAGCATTTTCAATGTCTGTTATAGGGAAAGCACTACTTGGCTCACAGTCATAGATGTTCCCAAGTACATAAGAAGCCTAACCTGGTTCTTTGTGGTAGCTATATATTTAAGTGAATATAGTAAAATGTAAAATATCTTTTTACCTAAAATTTGAATGAGATGGAAATTTCATCTTGGATTGGATTTAACAATCTTGGATTTATTTTGACTGCATTTTTAAATTTCTGACCTGGAAGTTATTATGACAATAAGGGAGAGGGGAAATTTAAAGATAAAAAAAGGAGTGAACTAAATGGAAAAAAGTAAAAAGAAAGGATAAAAATCAAAGAAAGAAAATAGTTATGTTAGAACATTGGTAGAAGAGGTAAATACTACCATGGACTATGGAAAATACTCTGGATTCTATTTGAGAAGACTTGGTTCTTCTCCCACCTTAGGAATAGTGGTTAAATGACAAGTTATATTATCATCAATCACAAAATGGAGGGTTTGAATCAAATCAAATTTCCAAAACTGCTTTTTCTAAAAGTGAAAATATCTGTGTGCATGTGTATACATATACATACATGTGTAATGTGTATACATACATAAGTCACATATATTAAAGTGTTTTAAAACATTATTATGGCTGGATTCCTATTATGAAACTTCAGAAAAGTTAATGTTAATGATAAAGAAAAAAATACATAAAACAGATCATATAGCCACCCACCTAAGACAGGAATTCTATTATTTCAATAACCACCAACTTTTCTCCATACCAACACCTAATTGAAAACAAAAGAGACTCCAAGAGGGATCTAAATATCATATAGAACTTAATATTTTTAAGCTCTATTTGTAGCAATGCCACCAGGTAGGATTTGTAGGCTGCCTTTTCGAAGCACTTTCATTTACTTTCTCATTTTTCTTTCCAACATTCCTGTGATAATTTTAGAGGATAAGGTTAAATTGTTCTTATTTTATAAATGAGAAATAAGATAGAATTTTAAGTGATTTATCCAATCATAACTAACTAGTGCAAGATAAGAGTTGGATTTGGCTTCCAATTTATAGTGCAGTGCTCTATTTTATAAATGGTAATAAACACTTAGTATTTCTCTATGGGTTATCATGCAATTAGCTATATACAATTCTTACAGCATTAGTTGAAATGTTTATCTGAAGTGTCTTGAACAAGTTCACAGAACCATTAAGTGGATACGATCTAAACTGATATCTTCTCACTTTAAAACTAATATTCTATTATTCCAAAAGTATTTTATCTCCATGAGTGAATCAGGCCCAATATACTACTGTTTCTCTTTTGTACTTATTAAATCTACCTCTTCCAAATGAATCAGACTATTTTACAAATAGGGATAGAATACTGCATAGTAGTTAAAAATGTGGGCACTAGAACCAGATGGCATCACTTATTAGCTATGTATCCCTGGTTTAATAATTTAACTTATTTGTACCTTGGTTTTCTCATCTACAGGCGGGGATGATTTTACTACCTACCTCATATTTTGTTCATATAAATAAATTGCTAAGAATAGCTTCTGGCATATATAAAGTTCTTGATAAATTAGTTACATCAAACCAGTTGTTTGTGGGTAAATACTAGGAGGGAATAACAATGAATGCCACATTCACCCATTGCTTATGACATACCTACCCATATCAGGTACGGTGGTAGATGAGAGATAGCTATAGATTGCCCTCAAGAAGCAGTTCACTTCTCCCTTTCTTGCTATTTAATGAAATCATGAGTAGCTCAGTTTTTAGAGAAGATTCCCAACATTCCCTGAAGATAAACTATATTCTTAGTAACTAGTAGAATGTACACAATTTAGAAGTATACTCTATCTACTCCTGAGTCAGACAAGAATTTTGATAACTCACCATAGAGATATTGGTGAAGCATTTAATTAGGGTAACTTGCATTCTGCCAGATGTCAAGGATGATCAAAATTCAGAACTGGCATCAGACACTAAAGCCTAAACCCTTCATTTGAGTGGTTTGGTGCTTTGTTTCTCTTAACCACAGGAGATACAGGAGATAAAAATGTTTAAGAAACACTATGTTAATAGTAGCAAAGGATGGATATAATCAAATACCGGATTGACTGAGTAGTGTTTAGGTCGCTTATGTGCAGTTACAGCTGTATCTTTGTTACTATAATGTACTACTAGAAATCTGAAACTGAAAATGTAGTTTATAAATGCAACCTTCTACACACTTGCCTCTATTAATTTAATTATGTCATTTTTTTATTTCATAAGTTTTCCTAATAACGTAATGATCAGAAAGAAAAGAAATAACAAAAGTTGGCAAGAATATGGAGAAAAAGGAACACTTGTACACTGTTGGTGGGAATGTAAATTGGTACAGCCACTGTGGAACACAGTATGAAGATTCCTCAAAGGATTAAAAATAAAAATACCATATGATCCAACTGGATATTTACACAAAGAAAACAAAAACAGTAATTCAAAAAGATATATGTACCCCCATATTTATTGTAGCATTATTTATAATAGCCAAGATATGGAAGCAACCTAAGTGTAAGTGTCCATTTATAGATGGATGGATAAGAAAGATATGGTGTGCACACACACACACACACACACACACACACACACACACACAGGAATAATACACAGCCATAAAAAGGATGAGGTCTAGCCATTTGTGATAACATGGATAGACTCAGAAGGTATTAAGCAAAGTGAAATAAGTCAGACTAAGAAAGACAAATACCATATGATTTCACTATGTGTGGAATCTTAAAAAAAAATAAACAAACAAAAACCAGAATCAGACTTTATTAAATAGAGTGCAAACTGATGGTTGCCAGAGGGGAGGGGACTAAGGGGTTGGGCAAAATGGGTGAAGGAAGAGTGGAAGATACAGGCTTCCAGTCACAGAATGAGTAAATCATGGGAATGAAAGGAACAGCTTAAGGAATACTGTCAATGATATTGTAATAGAGCTGTATAGTGAGAGATGGTAGCTACACTTGTGGTGAACACAGCAAAATGTACAGAGAAGTTGAATCACTATGCTGTATACCTAACCTAATGTAACACTGTGTGTCAACTACACTCAAAAAATTATTATTATTATTATTATTATTATCAAGGTGTAACAGAACAGCCTGTATACGATTAAATGGTAAAAAAGAAATGATAGGTACTAAAAAGATTCCATGCTCAGCATGGAGCCTGATGTAGGGGCTTGATCCCAGGACCCTGAGATCATGACCAGAGCTGAAACCAAGAGCTAGATGCTTAACCAACTGCACCACCCAGGCACCCCTAGAGTATTTCTATCAGAACTGAATTTGTTGTTGTAGAAGAAAGAGAAAGAGAAAGAATGAAAGAAAAGAAAGAGGGACAGAGAGAAGAAAGGAAAGGAAAGGAATAAGAGAAAAAGAAACAGGGAAGTGGGGGGGGAGATAGGAGAAAGAAAATATAAGACCCTGTATTTTATTTTCTAATACTGGTGTATTTAATATTTAGCTATTAATTGATTATATCTACTTGTTTGAAATACAGACAGTAGTAGAGTGACTTAAATTATAGTAAGCCCATAAAATGGAACATTAACATTACTATAATGGTTTTAGAGTGCATTTAATGAATATTTTTTAATTTATTTTTAATTGACGTATAGTTGACATATATTAGTTTCATGTGTACAACAGAGATTCAACAATTATATACATTACACAATGCTCACCATGATTAGTTGCCATCTGTAACCATACAAAGTTATTACAATATTATTGACTATATTCCCCATGCCGTACTTTTCAGCGACATGACTTATTTTATAACTGGAAGTTTGTACCTTTTAATCCCCTTCACCCATTATGTCTATCGCCCCACATCCCTTCCCTCTGGCAACCACCAGTCTCTTCTCTGCATTTATGAGGCTGTTTCTGTTTTTTTATTATTTGTTCATTGGTTTTATTTTTTAAATTCCACCTAAGTGGGATCATGTGGTATTTGGCTTCCCCTATCTGATTTATTTCACTTAGCATAATACCCTCCAGGTCCATCCCTGTTGTCACAGATGGCAAGATCTCATTCTCTTTTATGGTTGAGTAGTAGTCCATTGTGTGTATATACGACATCTTCTTTATCCATTCATCTATTGATGGATACTTAGGTTGCTTCCATATCTTGTATTGTAAATAATTCCGCAATAAACATAGGAGTGCATATCTTTTCAAATTAGTGTTTTCATTTTGTTTGAGTAAATACCTAGAAGTAAAATTACTGAATCATATGGTATATCTATTTTCAATTTTTTGAGGAACATCCATACTGTTTTCCACAGCGGATGCACAAATTAACATTTGCAACAACAGTGCACAAGGGTTCCCTTTTCTCCATATCCCCACCAACACTTGTTACTGGTTTTTTTGATACTAGCCATTCTGACTGGTGTGGGGTGGTATGTTTTTGTGGTTTTGATAAGCAATTCCTTGATGATGAGTGATGCTGAACATCTTTTCCTTATCTCTAGCCATTTGCATATCTTCTTTGCAAAAAATATTTATTTGGGTCCTTTGCCCATTTTTAAATTTTATTTATTTATTTATTTATTTATTGAGAGAGAGAGAGCGTGTACACACAAGGTGGGGAGGGGCAGAGGTAGAGAGAGAGAGAGAGAGAGAGCGCACAACTCTTAAGCAGACTCCAGGCCCAGCAAGGAGCCCAATGTGGGGCTCAATCTCACGACCCTGAGATCATGACCTAAGTCAAAATCAAGACACTTAAGTGTCTAACTTAAGTTAGACACTTAACTAACTGAACCACCCAGCCCTGCCCCCCCACTGCCCATTTTTTAAATCAGATTTTTTTTTTTTTTTTGGTGTTGAGTTGTAGGAGTTCTTTATAGATTTTGGATACTGACCCTTTGTCAGATATAGTAGTTGCAAAAATCTTCCCCCATTCAGTAGGTTGCCTATTCATTCTGTTGATGGCTTCCTTTGCTGGGCAAAAGTTTTTTATTTTGATGTAGTCCCAATTGTTTATTTCTGCTTTTGTTTCCCTTGCCTGAGGGAGAGATCCAGAAAAAACATTGATAAGGCCAATGTCCAAGAGATTACTGCCTATGTTTTCTTTCAGGAGTTGTATGGTTTCAGATCTTACATTTAGATCTTTAATCCATTTTCAGTTTATTTTTGTTTATTATGTAAGAAAGTAGTCTAGTTTCATTCTTTTGCATGTAGCTATCCGATTTTCCAACAAAATTTATTTGAGGGACTGTCTTTTGCCATGGTATACTCTTGCCTCCTTTGCTGTAGATTCACCACATAAGCATGAATTCATTTCTGGGTTCTCTATTCTGCTCCACTGATCTATGTGCCTATTTTTGTGCTAGTACCATACTGCTTTGATTACTGTAATGTTGTAGTGTAGTTTGAAATCTAGGATTATTATATCTCTCCAGTTTTGTTCTTTCTCAAGATTGCTTTGACTATTCAGGGTCTTTTGTGGTTCCATACAATTTTAGGATTATGTGTATTAATTCTGTGATAAATACTATTGGTATTTTGATAGGCATTGCATGGAATCTGTAAGTATGGACATTTTAACAATATTAACTCTTCCAATCTCTAAAGATGGTATATCACTCTGTTATTTGTGTCATCTTCAATTACTTTCATCAATGTCATAGTTTTTAGAGTACAGGTATTTCACCTCCTTGGTGAAATTTATTCCTAGTATTTTATTCTTTTTGATGCTACTGTAAATGGGATTGTTTCCTTATTTCCCTTTCTGATAGTTCATTACTAGTTTGTAAATTGCAACAAATTTCTGTATATTGATTTTTTTATCCTATGACTCTACTGAATTCATTTATTCGTTCTAATAGTTTTTTGATGGAGTCTTTAGAGTTTTCTAAATATAGTATTGTGTCATCTGTAAACAATGACAATTTTACTTCTTCCTTATATTTCTTTTCCCTGTCTGATTGCTGTGGTAGAATTTCCAGCACTGTGTTGAATAAAAGTGGTGAGAATAGACAGCCTTGTCTTGTTCCTGATCTTAGAGAAAAACTTTCAGCCTTTCACCACTGGGTATGTTTGCTGCGTGTTTGTCATCTATGGCCTTTATTATGTTAAGGTATGTTCACTTTATATCACTTTGTTAACTGGTTTTATTATAAATGGAGGCTGAATTTTGTCAAATGTTTTTTTCTTCATCCATTGAGATAATATAATTGTTATCCTTCATTTTATCAATGTAGTGTATCCCACAGATTGATTTAAAAATATTGAACCATCCTTGCTCCCTGAAATAAATACCACTTGATTGTGGTGAATGATCTTTTTGATGTATTGTTGAATTCAGTTTGCTAGTATTTTGTTGAGGTTTTTGCATCTATATTCATCAGCAATACTGATCTACAATTTCCTTTTTTTGTAGTGCCTATGTCTGGTTTTGCTATCAGGGTAATGCTGGTCTCATAGAATTGATTTGGAAGCTTTCTTTCCTCTTCTGTTTTTCAGAATAGTTGAAAAGGATGTGTATTAACTCTTCTTTAAATTTTTGGTAGAATTCACCTCTGAAGCCATTTGGTCCTGGATTTTTGTTTGCTTGGAGTTTTTTGACTACAAATTCCATTTCATTACTAGTAATCAGTCTGCTGGAATTTTCCATTTCTTTTTGATTCCATCTCAAGAGATTGCATGTTTCTAGGAATTTATCCATTTTTTCTAGGTTGCCCAACTCATTGTATAATTTTTTGTAGTAGTCTCTTAAAATTATTTGTATTTCTGTGATGTCAATTATAACTTCTTAAATTTCTGGTTTTGAGTCCTCTCTCTCTTTTTCTTGATGAGTACAGGTTTATTTTGTTGATCTTTTCCAAGAATCACCTTTTAATTTCATTGATCTTTCCTATTGCTTTTAGTCTCTATTTCATTTATTTCCACTCTGATCTTTATTATTTCCTTCCTTCTACCAACTTTGGGCTTTGTTTGTTCTATTTTTTCTAGTTCCTTTAAGTGTAAAATTAGATTGTTTATTTGAGATTTTTCTTGTTTTTGAGTTAAGCTGTATTACCATAAGCTTCATTTTAGAGCTGCTTTTCCTGTGTCCTGAAGACTTTAAACTGTGCTTCCATTTTCATTTGTCAAGGTATTTTTTGATTTCCTCTTTGATTAAAATCAAATTTACCCATTGGTTTTTAGTAGCATCGTGTTTAGCCTCCATGTGTTTGTGTTTTTTCCTTGTATTTAGTTTCCAGTTTCCTACTTTTGTGGTCAGAAGAGATGCTTAATATATTTTTAATCTTCTTAAATTTATTGAGCCTGGTTTTATGGCCTAACATTTGTTTTATCCTGGAAATGTCCTATGTGCACTTGAAAGAAAAATATGTATTCTGCTGTTTTTACATGATGTTTTATATATATATATATATTTATATACTCATGTATATTTATGTATATTTATATTTCTATTTTATATTTACTTATATTTATATATTATTTCTATTATAAAAATATTTATATTATTTATTATATTATATAATTATAATAATTGTACAATTACAATATTATTATAAAAAATAAAATATTGTATTTATATATATCAGCTAAGTACATGTGGCCTAATGTGTCATTCAAAGCCACTGTTTCCTTATAGATTTCTGCTGGATGATCTACCCACTGATGTAAGTGGGGTGTTAAATTCCCCATTATTGTATGACTGTCAATTTCTTCCTTTATGTTTTATATATTTAGGTAGTCCTATGTTGGGTGCATAGATATTTAAAATTCTTATATCCTCTAAAGAAGATGTGGTGTATACACACACACACACACACACACACACACACACACACACACAATGGAATATTATGCAGCCAACGACATGGATGGAACTGGAGGGTATTATGCCTAGCGAAATAAGTCAATCAGAGAAAGACATGTATCATATGATCTCACTGATACGAGGAATTCTTAATCTCAGGAAACAAACTGAGGGTTGCTGGAGTGGTGGGGGTGGGAGGGATGGGGTGGCTGGGTGATAGACATTGGAGAGGGTATGTGCTATGGTGAGTGCTGTGAATTGTCTAAGATTGTTGAATCACAGACCTGTACTTCTGAAACAAATAATACATTATATGTTAAAAAAAAAAAGAAGAAGAAGAAGAAGAAGATACTAGGAAAGGAAAAGTGAAGGGGGGTGAATCGGAGGGGGAGACGAACCATGAGAGACTATGGACTCTGAGAAACAAACTGAGAGTTCTAGAGGGGAGGAGGGTGGGGGTATGGGTTAGCCTGGTGATGGGTATTAAAGAGAAAAAAAAGTGTTTTAACTATTGTATAGCACATTTATATGGAAGAACATTCCCATTAATTATATTTCATTTTCAATATTCAAAAATAAAATTCTTATATCCTCTTACTGGATTGATTCCTTTATCATTATGTAATGCCTTTTTTCCCTCTTGTTACAGTCTTTGTTTCAAAGTTTATTTTGCCTGATATAAGTATTGCCACCCCAGTGGTTTGTGTTTTGGGTTTTTTTGGGGGGGTTGCCTCCATTTGATGATATATCTTTTTCCATCCTTCACTTTAAGTCTGCACATGTCTTTAAGTCTGAAATGAGTCTCTTGTAGGCAGCACAGAGATGGGTCTTGTTTTTTTATCCATTCACTCCTCCTATATCTTTGGATTGGAGCATTTAGTCCATTTACATTTAAAGTAAATGTTGATAGATGTGTACAGTTGCCATCTTGTTTCCTGGTTTTGTAGTTCTCTGTTCCTTTCTTCTTCTGTTGCTCTCACCCTTGTGATCTGATGACTTTTGGTGTTATTATGTGTGAATTACTTTCTCTTTATATTTTGTTTACCTCTAATAGGTTTTTGATTTGTGATTACCACTGAGTTAATATGTAACATTTTGTGTGTATAGCAGTCTATATTAAGTTGATGGTCACTTAAATTCTAATACATACTAAAAGCACTAAATTTTTACTTCCCCCTCCACCTTATATGTATATACATACATATTTTTACATATTTTATTTTGTGTATCCCTTGATATATCTGTAGATATAACTGCTTTTACTACTTTTGTGTTTTAACCTCCGTACTGGCTTTATAAGTGATTAATCTACTATCTTTACTATATATTTGCCTTTACCTGTGAAATTTTTCCTTTCATAACATTTTTACTTTGTTATGGCCTTTTCTTTCCACTTAAAGAAGTCTTTTTAACATTTCTTGTAAGGCCACTTTAATGGTAATAAACTCCTTTAGCTTTTGTTTGTCTGGAAAAGTCTTTGTCTCTCCTTTTCTGAATGATAACCTTACTGGGTAGAGTATTTTTGGTTGCAGATTTTTTTCTTTCAGCACTCTGAATATATAATGTCACTCCCTTCTGGTCTACAAAATTTCTGCTGAAAAATCAGCTGATAGCCTTAAAGGATTTCCCTTGTATGTAATGGTTTCTTTTCTCTTGCTGCTTTTAAAATTTTCTCCTTATCATTACTTTTCGCTTTTTTAATTATTATGTATCTTGGTGTGGGCTTCTCTTGGTTCATCTTATTACGGGCTCTCTGTGATTCCTGAATCTTGATGTCTGTTTCCTTCTAGATTAGGGAAATTTTCAGCTACTATTTCTTCAAATAAGTTTTCTGCCCCCTTCTCTTACTCTTCTCCTTCTGGAATCCCTATGATGTGAATGTTTTTATGCTTGATGATGTCACAGAGTTCCCTTAACCTATTCTCATCTTTTTTTCTTTTTGCTGTTCAGCTTGATTGCTTTCCACAACACTGTCTTCCAGACTGCTGATCCCTTCCACATCCTCTAATTTGCTGTTGATTCTCTATAGTGTATTTTTCATTTCAGTTATTATATTTTCATCTGATTGATTCTTTTTTATATTTTCTCTTCATTGAAGTTCTCACAGAGAACTCTTCTCTGAAGTCTGATGAATATCTTTATGACCATTACTTTGAACTCTTTATTGGTAGATTTCTTATCTTCATTGCATTTAATTTTTTCTCTAAGGTTTTGTTTTTATCATTTGGAACATATTCCTCTGTCTCCTCATTTTGTCTGATCCTCCACATTTTTTTCTATATATTAGGTAGATCAGCAACATCTCCTGCTCTTGAAAGTAACTGCCTTATGTAGAAGGCATCCTGTGGGGCTCAGCAGTACAATAGCCCCTGGCCCCCAGGCCACCAGAACCAGGGACTCCAAGGGTGTCCCCTTGTCGGTTACATGCACCCTTCTGTTGTGACTGGACTGCAAATGCAGAGGTAAGCTGGTGGGTGGCACTGGCCCTCAGCCCAGCTATTAGTAATGACTGGTCATGACTAATACAGGAACCCTGGTAAGCAGGACTGGCCCCCAGTACAGCTGGCTGAGAGGCCCAGCTGTAGTTGCTGCCAGCTTGCTGGCAGGTGGGGTTTCCTCCTGGTGCAACTGACTGGGAGGCCAGGTTTTAGCTGCTACCAGCATGCCGGTGGGTGGGGTTAGCCCCCAGCACAACTAGCTGAGAGGTCTAGCCACAACTGCTGCAGGTGTGCTGTTGGGTGGAACAGGTTCCTCTCCACTTCAAGGATGGAGTCACTTTGGAGGAGCATCATTCCTGGCCAGAGCTGCCCACCAGGTATGGTGGATGGTAGCTCTTCTGAAGAGATGCCCGTCCCAACTAAGGTTGCCTACCAGGTGTGGGGGTGGGAGTCAGTTTAGAGAGGCACCTGCCAGGGTGGAGAGATATGCAGGGGAATGCCAGGGCAGGGTGAATGGTGCTAGCAAGTAGATGAAGAGTGTCAGAACTAGTGTCAGCTAGGCTGAAGGGGGAAGAAAAAATGGCATTTGCCAGCACTTCCATTCCAGAAGAAAGTTCCTACAGGTCCCTGATCCTCTGGCACATGCCCTAAAATTAGTCAATATTCTCCTTCACGTTTAACCCATGTGCTTTTCAAACTGCTGCTTCATTGCTGTATTTCAAACCCAGTAATATAGCATATTGACCTTTTTATAGAGTCCTAGTTTCCCACAGTGCTCCAGCTCTCCCAGAGTTAACCCTTCTGATTTTCAAAGCCAGACATTATGGGGGTTCGTTTTTCCAGTGTAGATCCCCCAGGTCAGGGGTGCCTGATATGGAGTTTGATCCCCTTACCCAGGGAGGATCTTTGTTCCTATGATATCCCTGCCACCTATGGGTTACCACATTAGAGGTTTGGTTCCCAACAGCATCTCTGACCCTTCTAAGCTTGATGTGGCCTTCTCTTTGTATTTAAAACTGTGGAAGATCTACCCTGCCAATCTTTTAGATTGTTTTCAGAGCAAGTTGCATTATATGTAAATGTAAATATACATAAATACGTAGAAATATACAAATGTATATTCCTTTTTTTAATTTTTTTATTTTTTAAGGTTTTTATTTATTTGACAGAGAGAGAGAGAGCACAAGTAGGCCGAGCAACAGGCAGAGGGAGAGGGAGAAGCAGGCTCTCCGTTAGGCAAGGAGCCCGACATGGAGCTCGATCCCAGGACCCTGGGATCACAGCCTGAGCCGAAGGCATCTGCTTAGCCGACTGAGCCACCCAGGCGCCCCTCCTTTTGAATTTATATATAATAAGCTCATATATATAGTTCATATATGTATATACGAAGGTAAGTGCCAACACCTGAGAAATGGAGATGCATTTGAACACTAGCACTACATTGACTCTGTGGGCTAAGGCAAACTACAGTGTCTATGATTTCTTATGCGTGGGGGGGGACAAAATACAAGGGAATTTCAAGGATGTTACATTCTATATTCTGCATCATACAAAAGCAAGCGAAGACTGTTAATGGCAGAAAGGGCCTTTGGGAACTTCTTTGGCCTTGCATGTTATTCTTAACTTGGGCTGCTCCTTTTTTCTCTCCACCAAGAGGTTTAATTTTTCAATTTGTAGCACTATTGGTATAAAGTATGCCTCATTAGCTTGTGGGAGGTAGCTAGTCTTCATTAATTCAGTTCTCACATCATTTGCTTTGCACACGGTCATAATTAGCTTCCAAATAACTTAGGTAACTTCAATAGATTTATGACTACAATTTTACTCTATAGTGCTTTTTTACTCTCTTCTTTGTTTCGATATTGTATAGAAATTAAAATTTAAAAGGACAATGCTACTTTGGGGAGTGATTTTATGTTAAAATTTTTGTCATCCAATTGCCTTATATGATTAATGCACAGTGATTTTGGTATTTTAGTGATTTTTGACCCTGAAAAGTCTGACAGAAAGGCAAGCAATTGATTAAAAAAAAAAAACCTGTTGAAAACATTTTAAACTATAAATTCAAACAAAGAAGATAATCCAAGCCTCATGCCATTTCAGATCCTGTATGTATGGCTTCAATCTATTTTAAAACATATGATGTTATATTTTGAAAATACAGTTTTCACATAGGGCTTATACCACATGAACAAAACAAGGCCATGTGTTGATAATGACGTCATGGTAGACTGAAAAAAATATTATCATAGTAAGTTGCAGCTCCTTCCATGTAGAAGTAGAATCTATTTCTCTTTCTCCTGAATCTGGACTTAGCCATGTGGCTTCTTTGGCCAAAAACCCTTAGCAAACATGAGACAGAGACATGAAGAAAGCCTGCACACTGCAGCATGCTCTTTCCTGTTGCCTTTGGAACCCTGAAAAGAAATCTGGACTAGCCTGCTAGAGGGTAGATAAGTGAATCAGTAACTTGAGGCACCCAACCCAAGTGCCACATTTGAGAGTAAAGCCATCTAGAACCAACCATATCCCAGCCTACTTGCCAGTTGACTGTACCCATAGGAGTGAACTCAGAAAAACTGCCCACCTGAGCCTAGCCCAAATTATCAACCCATAGAATCATTAGGGAATGAGCTAATGATGTCTTTTTAAACCTCTAAGTTTTAGGATTATCTGTAACACAGCAAAGTCTATTGATAAATTGAGATTTTTTTAAAGAATCATAAATTTCAAGGCCTCTCCTCAATAGTGACCATAATTTTAGAATCAATTAATCAATGAAAAACCTGGTTAAAATCACCATGGAAACTGCCCTATGATACAACTTGAATGAACCCACCACAAAGCGACTAAAATACATTCATTAGATAACCACTGAATATTCCACATGATAAATATAGTTATAGAGAATAAGTAAAGAACCAAATACAGCTGCTACACTTGAGAAGCTTACACTGCAAAATCTCACTTCTACAGAAAAAAAAAAAAATCAAGAAATTTTACCTAGTTCCATCAATAAGAAACAAAAATAGGCTATATGTTTGACATTGTGAATTTCATACAATAAAGCTGCTTCTCTTTACCCACAGGTGAATCTCTTAGGCCTTCATGAGAAATTATTTAGTCTAAATTTATGCATAACTGTAACAATTTGGATCATCTAGTTTCCAAGAAAAAATCAGATTAAGACATCAAGTTAAAAAGAAAATTGCTTATAGACAGGCATGCTGACACCAAAGAGAACAACTGCTATAAACAAAGGAATGGATAGAAAACATAAATAACATAGCCAACAACTTAATAAACAAGGCATCTTAGGCCATTGGAAAGCTCTATCCTCCTCAGTGGTTCACAGTGCATCATACACACAGAGCATTAGTTCATGTTCCCTGTGATGATTTAAGTCTTCATAAACCTGTTAATAAACTTTTTTGAACATATGCTGTTTAACAAGATGAAACCAGAGAGAGAGACAAACCATAAGAGACTCTTAATCTCAGGAAACAAACTGAGGGCTTTTTGAACATATGCTATTTAACAAGATGAAACCACAGAGGGAGACAAACCATAAGAGACTCTTAATCTCAGGAAACAAACTGAGGGTTGATGGAGTGGAGGGGGGTGGGAGGGATAGGGTGGCTGGGCGATGGACACTGGGGAGGGTATGTACTATGGTGAGTGCTGTGAATTGTGTAACACTGATGAATCACAGACCTGTACCCCTGAAACAAATAATACATTATATGTTAATTTTTAAAAATTTAAAAAAAAAGAAAAAAAACAAATAATCCAATTTATTTTTTTTTAAGATTTTATTTATTTGAGAGAGAGAGAATGAGAGAGAGAACACATGAGAGGGGGCAAGGTCAGAGGGAGAAGTAGACTCCCTGCCAAGCAGGGAGCCCAATGCGGGACTCGATCCTGGGACTCCAGGATCATGACCTGAGCCGAAGGCAGTCGCTTAACCAACTGAGCCACCCAGGCACCCTAAATAATCCAATTTAAATACTAAGGACTTGAATAGACATTTCTCCAAAGAAAATATAAAAATGGCCAATAAGCACAATAAAAGATAATTGACTTCAAAATCATTAGGGAAATACAAATCAAAACCACAATGAGATACCACTTCACACTCATCAGGCTGTCTGTTATCCAAAAAGCAGATAATAGCAAGTGTTGACAAGGATATGGAGAACCTGGAACCCCTGTACACTGCTGCTGAGAGTACAAAATGGTACAACCACCATAAAAGACAGAATAACAATTACTTAATAAATTAAGCATAGAATGACTTGTAATTCCACTTTTGGATAGTTACAAAAAAGAACTGAAAGCAAGGACTCAAGCAGATATCTGAACACCAATGTTTATGCTGTAGTGTTCATAATAGCCAAGATGTGGAAGCAACCCAAATGTCCATCACCAGATGAATGGACAAACAAAATGTGGTCTATGCATACAATGAGATATTATTCAGCCTTAAAAAGGAATGAAATTCTGATACATGCTACAACATGAACAAACTTTGAAAACCTATGCTAAGAAAAAGAAACCATACCCCAAAATACAAATATTGTATGACTCCACTTAAATGTGGTACCTACGATAGTCAAATTCATAAAGAAAGAAAGTAGAATGGTAGTCACCAGGTGATGAGGGAAAGAGGAACAGAGAGTTATTATTTGGTAGGTACAGTTTCAGTTTGGGATGATGAAAACTTTTTGCAAATGGACATTGGTAATGGTTGCATAACAATGTGAATATACCTAATGCCACTGAAATGTACACTCAAAAATGATAAATGGTAGGGGCGCCTGGGTGGCTCAGTCATTAAGCGTCTGCCTTCAGCTCAGGTCATGATCCCAGGGTCCTGGGATCGAGCCCCGCATCAGGCTCCCTGCTCAGCGGGAAGCCCCCTTCTCCCTTTCCCACTCCCCCTGCTTGTGTTCGCTCTCTCTCTGTCAAATAAATAAATAAAATCTTTAAAAAAAATGAAAAATGGTAAATTTTATCTTATGTCTATTTTACCACAATACAAAAAAAGGTCAGGGGTCTGTTAGTTGTATATATAAAAATCACTGGCAAAGAACTCCTAGAGACATAAGTATTTGGTAAGTTTTCATATAACTTGGATTGAGCTGCAATAGCAAAGAAAAACCTGAATGATCCCTGAAGAATAGGTGAAGGTGAGAACGATATGGAATAAGGAAAACAGTGTATACAAAGGCAGAGAGGCTGGAATAAACAACCACAAGAAAAAAAATCCTCCTTCTTGGAATGAAGAGAAGATGCAAAGAGGGCTAGTGGGGATGAGAGTGGGGGGGATGTTCTTGTTATAAAAAGCCATCAAAACTAGCAAAGAAGTTAGGACATGATATAATATAAATGTTTATCAATCTGCTAAAATTTTATTTTGTTCATGCAGGGAATGATATGATTTTTAAGAAAAATAATTCTATCAGTATAATGCACATCAAATGGAAGGGGGGAAATCTGCTATTAGAGATTCTGCTAGGTGTTGCTCAGTAATCCTTCCATGAGGTGATTAGGACCCAAACTAGAATTGTGCTATTAGAAAGGTAAGAGAAATGAAAAATGTAAAAGACATTTCAAAGGAAAATAATGGAATTGGAGATTTACTAGAATTAAAAATAAATATACTTTTCCCACTTCATTAACAGTGGCAAGTCTAAGTATATAGAATTATGATATGAAGACAATATAATTGTAAGCCTAGAACATGGGTAGAAAAAAGACCACAGGCTGGAATTTAAGGCCAAGACTTTGCTGTTTATAAGAAGTGCACTGCAGGAGAAGATATTTGCAAATGACATATCAGATAAAGGGCTAGTATCCAAAATCTATAAGGAACTTATCAAACTCAACACCCAAAGAACAAATAACCCGATCAAGAAATGGGCAGAAGACATGAACAGACATTTTTCCAAAGAAGACACCCAAATGGCCAACAGACACATGAAAAAGTGCTCAACATTGCTCAGCATCAGGGAAATCCAAATCAAAACCTCCATGAGATATCACCTCACACCAGTCACAATGGCTAAAATTAACAAGTCAGGAAACGACAGATGTTTGTGAGGATGCAGAGGAAGCAGAAACCCTCCTACACTGTTGGTGGGAATGCAAACTGGTGCAGCCACTCTGGAAAACAATATGGAGGTTCCTCAAAAAGTTGAAAATAGGACTACCCTATGACCCAGCAATTGCACTACTGGGTATTTACCCCAAAGATACAAATGTAGGGATCCGAAGGGGTACATGCACCCCAATGTTTATAGCAGCAATGTCCACAATAGCCAAGCTATGGAAAGAGCCAAGATGTCCATCGACAGACGAATGGATAAAGAAGATGTGATACATATATATATATATATATGTGTGTGGGTGTGTATATATATATATGTATGCATATACATGTACACAATGGAATATTATGCAGCCATCAAAAAAATGAAATCTTGCCATTTGCAATGACGTGGATGGAACTAGAGGGTATTATGCTAAGCGAAAAAAGTCAATCAGAGAAAGACATGTATCATATGATCTCACTGATGTGAGGAATTCTTAATCTCAGGAAACAAACTGAGGTTTGCTGGAGTGGTGGGGGTGGGAGGGACGGGGTGGCTGGGTGATGGACATTGGGGAGGGTATGTGCTATGGTGAGCGCTGTGAATTGTGTAAGACTGATGAATCACAGACCTGTACCTCTGAAACAAATAATACATTATATGTTTAAAAAAAAAGAAGAAGAAGAAGATAGTAGGAAAGGAAAAATGAAGGGGGGAAAATCGGAGGGGAAGAGGAACCATAAGAGACTATGGACTCTGAGAAACAAACTGAGGGTTCTAGAGGGGATGGGTTAGCCTGGTGATGGGTATTAAGGAGGGCACATATTGAATGGCACACTGGGTGTTATACACAAACAATGAATCATGGAACACTACATCAAAAACTAATGACGTAATGTATGGTGATTAACATAAGAAAATAAAATTTAAAAAAAGAAATTAAAAAAGAAGCACATTGCAAGAAGGAAGGAGAATCTGCCCAACAACCAGATGCTGGAAGCCACCATATCTCAGTTCCTTAAAACATCATTATTAGGGCTTCTTTTATCCACCTTTTACAGGGTAAAACAAAACTGAGACTAAAAGAGAACAAATAACTTGTTTAATATCTTTCAGTCAATAAGTGGAAGAGTATACTGTTGCTTCAGCAGTCAAAGAATGCAAATGAATTAAATAGCTCTTCAATATATATTTCTGGACAATGGAAATTTTTCTCAGCTACACAGTCCCAATCACTACAAAATAGAGAAGCATGAAACTTAAATAAATTAAATATATTAATATTGAATCACAACATCCCATAGTACAGCAATAGTATTCCCTAATCTGAAGTTTTTTGAAGTTCTAAAGTAGAATAACATAGCATAGGGTATGTTGAAAACCAGTCACTGTCTAGCTAACACATCTCCATTTTGCAGCACAGCATATTCAAATAAAATGTACTTTAGTTTAATGCTATGTTCCCTAGCACTGAATAAATAAAAATAGAATTATAATCCTAATTTTACTATCAAATAAGTTATCTGATAATTTAATATGTAACTCTTAAATTCTCAAACTGAGAATGCAATCTTTCTTAATATAGATAGTTTATAGGATGTGTTTTAATAATGTTGACTAATTGCTTCTGAACTACATGTTCTCCCTCATTCCTCATCTAATTAGTAAACTCATTAATATGCACAAAGACAATTCAGATGTTTTATAATGAACCCAGACTCCACAAGCAAAACTATATTAGAAAATATCAGTGAGGTGTTATGGAGTTTTTGTTTGTTTGTAATTAGACAGACCTTTTATTAAAAAGGATAATCACAATAATTTTGAAACACCATAAATAAAGACAATGCAGATGTCTCCAGCCAACATTAGTACATTAACAATAGATATCCAAAATTCACTGAGTCAATATTCCTATTGACTCATGAAGGAAGGACTCCAGTCCCTGGGAGGATCCCCTGCCCAGGTATTTTTGGGAGTCCCTGTAAGGCAAATAAATATGCTATTATCTGCTCCCAACTTTTCCTTCTGGGGGGCTTCCAGCTTGAAAATCACAAGTCACTGCCATTGTTTCATGTACCCTGTGAATGTCTGTACCCAAGTCAAGGTGCCACCTTCCTATGTTCCCAAAGTAGTCCCAGTCTCTGAAAACTCAGAGCTTTGCCCATTGCTGAGGCTGGAAAGAAGTCCCTCACACATGCTCTGTCCAGTGATCTATCATTGTCCTTGGAGAAGCCTAGCTCCTCTCACAAGTATAATGCAAAATATCACAGCATCTCTCATCAAAGCAGCTCCTTCAGCTTTTTCCTCTACCTCACTCTATCAGGGCTTAAAACTCCAAATGGGCTGTAGCCATTCGGCTCCCTCCATGGTTGATATTTCTCCCACCTCAGCCTGAGGTGCTCCTGCAATTAAAAAAAAAAATTCTTTCAGGGTACCTGGGTGGCTCAGTCAGTTAAACATCTGCCTTAGGCTCAGGTCATGATCCCAGGGTTCTGGGATCAAGCCCTGTGTCTGGCTCCCTTTTCAGGGAGCCTGCTTCTCCCTCTTCCTCTGTCCCTCCACCCCACTCATGCTCACACATTCTCCCTCTCTCAAATAAATAAATCTTTAAAAAAATTTTTAAATTATTTCTGCTTTAACCTACAACTAAATCTCTTAGGCATATCAATGTAAATTAACAGATGTCTTCATGGGTCACCAGGATACTGGCTCAGCAAACAGTAAGATGTTTACTGTGATCTGAGCTCAGCTAGGATCCATTTAAATGGTTATGGACTGAAATTATTTTTATAATTTAAATGTAACAAAACAAATACTTGAACCATAAACAGGAGTTATATAACATGATGGTACATGCCAGTATCAAGGGATTAAATATTAGCCAGAAATACTTTTCCTCTATTTATTCATTCCTATTAACTAAAAGAAAATGAACCACTGTCTGAAATCACCTAAGGCGGGGGGGGGGGGGGGGGGCAGGTATTGGCTATTTCAAAAGCATAGTCTAGAAGTGATGAGCTGACACATTTTAATAAACCTTTTTATTCTCTGAATTTGGAATTCACTGCCTGCTTGGTTAGTTGGTCTCATATAAATCCTCTTTTCTTTGGATTTACTTTCTGAGTAAATGCTTGCTACTTTGTGTGAGAATCCTAAAGCTTTTGGATGAGCTTTGGGGCTAAAATCCAAAAAAAAATCATTATTTTCCTTAAGTCCTTTTTTAAAAGACCAAGGTAATTTGTTTAAAACAGAAAGAAGTATTTTACTATGAGGCAAATTATGAAATTATTAAAGTGAGTTGCACTGTAAACATGCATATATGCATGTATAGAAACAACCAAACCAAAGCCTATAATATAAACTTCTCAAAAAATTTTGGTAGCTTTGTGTGTGTGTGTGTGTGTGTGTGTGTGTGTGTGTGTGTGTATGTGGGTATATAACACACTGAATAAAACCTCTTCTCACCTCTCTTATGTAGTATCATGTATTTATGTATATATTCAAACTCACCAGGCATAAGGGAAGGTTTGCTTCAGTATGTCTTCTTCAACAGTAGAGTTTACATATAAATGCAAAATTAAAGACAGTAACTTTTTTTCTCATTTGGATTAATGGACTCAACTTTAATGAATTCAAAATACAACACTTCTCACTAACTGGGTCCATTCAAGTATCTAAATATGCATTTGCTACAAAAGTTTAATATTCTATCCTCCAAATGAAAACAGTTGCAAAAGACAGTTATCTCAGAAAGTAGCTAAATATTTTTCTGGGAAAAAATAGAAAAGGTTATTTTTAAACAAAAAAATCAGTAAGATTCAAGATATTCATAATATAACAAAAGCAGACTGTGGGCCTATTTTATTTAAGATGAGTTTCAAGGAACTGGAAAAAAATAATATGACTTGTAAAGTCCAAAATTCTAGAACCAAAAAGAAATGGAGCTTGTGGTCATGCTTCCATCAAAACTGACTAAAATGCTGTATCTAAAAATAAAATGACAGTATTTCAACAAACCACTTATTAGGGAATTTATTATTAGAAATAGAAGTCAATACAGTCTGAGGCATCAGAAGAAATACCAGATAAGATAACAAAGTCTATGGTGAAGAAAGTATTAAACATTAAAGAAATTTTAAATGTGATTTTAAAACACACATTGCCCTAAAAATCCTAAACCAAAAAACAAAGAGAAATGTTTAGGGCAAGTAACAGAGATATTCCACCTGTCTTTTGGACAGGTGGAATAGAGTGATAATCCACTGCAGGGCTACGCCAAGGCAGAATTGAGAAATATGTATAGGCCCCACTATCGCCCATAACTTCTAGAAACGGGCACAAATAATTATTCATATTCCACTTGGAAAAACTAATTAAGGTATGTCCAACAAACAAAAGTTAATTAAAAATATGCCAATCCCTATGCAGTCTCCTGAGAAAAGGCCAAAGGATAACAGTTTTTTTCCTAATGAACAACAAGACATCTATATTAACCCTCTCACCATCACTGCCCCCATCCTTACTCTTCCAATGGACAGCCCTCACTTTGTGAAACTTTCCTTTTCCCACCCTAAGCTTCCATTCCTCCAACAGCCTCTCCCATTCATCCCCTCCATCTTTACACCATGCTACACCATCTCCTTCCCAGAATGACCACAGGGATTTCCATTGGAACCCAGTGAGTCGGAACTACCACGGAAAACTGGACATCTCTTTCCCTCCTCTTATCATCCTTTGCTGCATGTGGAAAGAATTACACAGAGAAGCCCAGGAGGGAAAGGTGTTTTTAACTGCCTTCCTTGTGAGAAAGTCTCATGAAGAACACATGGCAGATTAAATTTGTGTACATTTCTCATCTCAGAATCAGACTTTTGTACTAAATTAAAAAGAAGTGCTCAAAAGAAAGCACCAACATTTGGTTGCAAGGAACCCTTCTCTCCTCCATTTTCATATATGCTTGATGATTCTGAAATCAGGATGGGGGAGGGGTCTTTCTTTTGATAATTAAAATTAACGTGCCTGTGCTTGGGAAGTTGAGTCAAAGTCAGGTGGGCAACTAGCATCTAGGACAGGTATCTTCTGTAAGTAGGGTGTGGAGGAAGGTATGACACAAGAAAGCCTAAAGGAAAAAGTCTCTACTAAAGTAGAAATGGATTCAGAAAATGGGCTACTAGAGAGCAGGAAAGAAACTACATGTTACCTGAGAAGTCCCTAGAGAAAAAGAGGCTGTGTCAAGATGAACTCTGAGAAATAAACTGAGGGTTCTAGAGGCAAAGGGGGTAGGGTGATGGGTTAGCCCGGTTATGGGTATTAAAGAGGGCACGTACTGCATGGAGCACTTGGTGTTATACGCAAACAATGAATCATGGAACACTACATCAAAAACTAATGATGTAATGTATGGTGATTAACATAATAAAATAAAATTTAAAAAAAGATGCTTCCTTTTATATTCAGCTAGAGATGCATACAACTCCATCTGAATGATTTTTGAAGATTTGTTTTTACTAGTTTTAAGCACAGACTTTGCTATAAAAAGGCCTTTTAAAAAGAATTTGTGGAAATATCACCATATTTACAAACACATACACACAAACACATCTACACACTGTTTTTAATCAAGTCTTAAACTCTATAAGCCTGAAACTCGGGGATGAGTGTAGAGATTATGTATAGAACCTGATGAAGGTAAAGTAACAAATTGGGAGTGAGAGACAAATTGTTGTCACATAACCCTTCCATATATTTTGTGGTAACTAAATGAACACAGATGCACCCATCTGAATTGTTCAGTGAGCAGATGATATTCTTCAAAACTGTCAGTACACCTGCTTTTTTTTCCCTTGTATAAAAACATTTATTGGTCATGTAAAAAGCATAGTCCTTTATATGTAAAATATTCCAATAAAACCTAAATGATGCTTTACATATAATGATTCTTTGTGACTTCACCTCCAGTGAAGTCCATGTAAACATTTCTTCTAGTACAATGGTTGTCAATATGGAGCAATTTTGCCCCACAAAGAATATGTGACCCTGTCTGGGCATATTTTTATTAAACTTGGAGGATGCTACTAGCATGTAGAAGCCAGGGATGTTGCTAAACATACTGCAATGCGCAGGAAAGCCCCCTACAACAAATAATTATCTGGCCCAAAATGTCAATAGTATTGAGTTAAAGAAACCTTCTCTAATACAATGGAGAATGTATGCTAATTTGTGAATATTCTTTCCCTTTTACCTCCCCATTTCTCCATCTCCTACTCCAAATCCATTCAGAAGTCTTCATTCAGAATCTTACAGTCTACATCATCTACATCATTTAACATGGATGCTTTGTACTATTTAATGTTGCCTGGTCATTTCTGCGGTCCCATAATACCATACAAAGGAAGCATTGCTGGTTTTCATATTCCTGGTCACCTACTTCAGGCCAGATGAGTGTCAGGGTAAATCTATGCAAAAAGCATCTACAGAAACCATGAGGTGCCAAGAGGCCAGACACAACTTGCCAGGAAGTTCATACTCAAGAAATCATGAAGTTCTTTGTGGAACACTGAGTTGGAGTAGTCAACCAAAAGCAAAAGTCTTTATTAAGAATTTTGTAATGGACTTATTTTCATAGCAGTTTTAGGTTAACAAAAAAATTGAGAGGAAGCTACAGAGATTTCCCGTATGCCTTCTGCCCCTACGAATGAATAGCTTTTCCCATTATCAACATACCTCACCAGAGTGGTACATTTGTTACAAATGATGAATCTACAATGACACATGATTATCACCCAGAGTCCAAAGCTTATATTTGGATTCACTTTTAGTGCTGTACTTTCTATGGGTTTGAACAAAATTTTAATGACATATATCCACTTTATAGTATCATACAGAGTATTTTCACTGTCCTCAAAATGCTCTGAGCTCTGTGTATTTTGCCTTTTCCAGAAAGTCATATACTATGTAGCCTTTCAGATTGGCTTCTGTTAGTAATAAGCATTTAAGTTTCCACCTTGTCTTTTCATGGCTTGATAGCTCATTTCTTTTTAGTGCTAAATAATATTCAATTTTCTGGAGGTACCAAAGGGTATTTATCCATTCACATACTAAAGGACATCTTGGTCAGGTTGCTTCCAAGTTTTTACAATTACAAATATTGACATTTTAAAAAAAGATTTTATTTATTTATTTTACAGAGAGAGAAAGAGCACAAGTCGGGGGAGCAGGCGGGAAGTGGGAGAGGGAGAAGCAGCTCCCCGCTGAGCAGGGAGCCCAACATGGGGCTTGATCCCAGGACCCTGGGATCATGACCTGAGCCTAAGGCAGACACTTAAATGATTGAGCCACCCAGGTGCCCAAGTGACATTTGTTTTTTAAAAGCAATATTATTATAAAGTCTCTGAGGATGAACAGTCATTATACATAAGAAACATTCTTATTTGTTCTCCAAATAAGAATCTAATAGGTACTCAAATTTGGAAATCAATGATTTAAAATATTTTTTAAAAATCTCAAAACTGCCCCAAGCTAAATTACGTGAAATTCTGGCAAAATAACATTATCATATCAATTTGAATTTCACTTGTGCCATGTTCATGAATTATCACTTTTTGTGACAAGAAAAATAAATGTAATTTCTATGTAAGATTGAAAAAATAAAACTCAAATGTATGGTTTCCAGATACAATACAGGGTACATGGCACATCCTTGTTTTCTGAAATTCAAATTTAACTGGGGGTCACGTAATTTTATTTGTTAACTCTGGCCACCCTGTGATGGATATCATGCCCACACTCGCCCTAACAGCACAAAGAAAGTTCCTAATTAAAAATCTTAAAACTAATAAGAGAAAGGATAAGAACCATATGATCATTTCAATAGATGCAGAAAAAGCATTTGACAAAGTACAACATCCATTCATGATAAAAACCCTCTACAAAGTAGGTTTAGAGGGAACATACCTCAACATAACATAAGGCCATTTATGAAAAACCCACAGCTAACATCATCCTCAATGGGGAAAAACCAAGAGCCTTTCCCCTAAGGTCAGGAATAACAGAAGGATGCTTTAATTCAACACAGTCCTAGAAGTCCTAGTCACAGCAATCAGGTAAGAAAAATAAATAAAAGCCATCCAAATTGGTAGCAAAGAAGTAAAACTTTCACTATTTGCAGATGATATGATACTGTATATAAAAAACCCAAAAGACTCCACCAATAATCTGTTAGAACTGATGAATAAATTCAGTAAAGACACAGGATACAAAATCAATGTTTAGAAATCTGTTGCATTTCTATACACCAATAATGAAGTAGCAGAAAGAGAAATTAAGAAAACAACCCCATTTACAATTGCACCAAAAATAATAAGATAATCTACCCAAAGAAGTGAAATACCTATATTCTGAAAACTATAAAACACTGATGTAAGAAATTGAAGACAACACAAAGAAATGGAAAAATATTTCATGCTCATAGACTGGAAGAACAAATAGTGTCAAAACATCTATACTAGGGACACCTGGGTGGCTCAGTAGGTTATGCATCTGCCTTCAGCTCAGGTCACGATCCTAGGGTCCTAGGATCAAGTCCCACATCAGGCTCCTTGCTCTCAGGGAGCCTACTTCTCCCTTCTGCCTGCCATTCCCCCTGCTTGTGCTCTCTCCCTCTCTCTCTCTCTCTGACAAATAAATAAACAAAATCTTTAAAAAGAATGTCTATACTACTCAAAGCAATCTACACATTTAATGCAATCCTTATCAAAATACCAATAACATTTTTCACAGAACTAGAACAAAGAATTCTAAAATTTGTATGGAACCATAAAAGACCCTGAACAGCCAAAGCAATCTTGAAAAAGATGGGGAGTCTGCTTCTCCCTCTGACCCTCCCCCCTCATGTGCTCTCTCTCTCTCTCTCATTCTCACTCTCTCAAATAAATAAAATCTTAAAAAAAAAAAAGAAAAGCAAAGCTGGAGGCATCACAATTCCACACTTCAAGTTATATTACAAGGCTGTAATTATCAAAACAGTATGGTACTGGCACAAAAATAGATACATAGATCAAAAGAACAAAATAGAATATCCAGAAATAAACCCACAACTATATGGTTAATTAATCTCTGACAAAGCAGGAAAGAATATCCAATGGGAAAAAGTCTCTTCAACAAATGATGGGAAAACTGGACAGCTACATGCAAAAGAAAGAAATTGGACCACTTTCTTACACCCTATACAAAAATAAATGCAAAATGGTGTAAACCTAAATATGAGACCTGAAATCATAAAAAACCCTAGAAGAAAGCACAGGTAGTAATTTCTCTGACATTGGCTGTAGCAACTTTTTTTTAGATAGGTCCCCTGAGACAAGGGAAGCAAAAGCAAAAATAAACCATTGGGACTACATGAAAATAAAAAGCTTCTGTACAGTGAAGGAAACTACCAACAAAACTAAAAGGCAACCTATGGGATGGGAGAATATATCTGCAAATGACATATCTGATAATAATAAATAATAACAATAATAAAGGGTTAGTATCCAAAATACATAAATAACTTATCAAACTCAACACCCAAAAACCCAATTAATCCAATTAAAAAATGAGCTGGTGATATGAACAGACATTTCTCCAAATAAGACATACTTTTGGCCAACAGACACATGAAAAGATATTCATCATCACTTATCAGGAAAATGCAAATGAAAACTACAATGAGAAATCACCTCACACCTGTCAGAATGGCTAAAATCAACAACACAAGAAACACAAGCATTGGCAAGGATGTGGAGAAAAAGGAACCCTTGTGCACTGGTAGGAATGCACGCTGGTGCAGCCACTCTGGAAAACAGTATGGAGGTTCCTCAGAAAGGTAAAAATAGAACTACCCTATGATCCAGCAATCACACTACCTGGTATTTACCCAAAGAATACAAGAACACTAATTCAAAGGGATATATGCACCCTCTGTTTATAGCAGCATTATTTACAATAGCCAACATATGGAAGCAGCCCATGTCCATCAATTGATGAGTGGATACAGAACATGTATATGAACATGTATAACATGTATGAAATATTATTCAGCCACAAAAAAGAATGAAATCTTGCCATTTGCAAGGGCATGGATGGAGCTAGAGAGTATAAATGCTAAGCAAAATAAGTTAGTCAGAGAAAGACAAATATTGTATGATTTCACTCATATGTGGAATTTAAGAAACAAAACAAATGAGCAAAGGGGAAAAAGAGAGAGAGAGAGAAACCAAGAAACAGACTCTTAACTACAGAGAACAAACGGATGGTTACCAGAGGGGAGGTTAGTGGGGGAAAGGGTGAAATAGGTGGTGGGGATTAAGGAGTGCACTTGTGATGAGCACTAGGTGATTAAAATAACTTTAAAAAAATTTTAAAACTACTCCCTCAATATTTTTATGTAGGGTAATTTTTTAAATGAGTCAAGGCAGATAGGAATCTTTAGCCTATAAGTGCACTAACTTTTTAGGAACTGTGATTTGCTGAAGACCCATTCTCCACAATTCAGCTGGCTTAACAATGCAGCTTCTTGATGTGCCTGCAGCCAGGTGTCTCTCTCAGCCATTGTTTGCGAGGCAAGTCTTTGCTGCCTGGGGTGCCTTGATTTGTAGAAGCCACTTACTCTCTTTTAAATGTGAGGAGCTCAGCAGGTTGAAATATAAACGTTTTTTTCAACCAAGTTCAAAGAACATGAACAATCTACAAAGGATATAATCAAATGTCATCGAAATTGCAAAGCCATAGGTTCCAGACCCCGCTAGATTTCAGTTTTGTGAATATTTCATCAACCATTTGAACAAGAGAGAGCAGCTGACCTACCTGGCTTAGTTATCAAAGGGATCTGCTGTTATCCTGTAATGACAAAAGTAGGTCTGCATGACAATTTAACAGCAAAAGCCATTTCTTTCAATTTTATCCTTTAAAAAACTGCCAGGTAATTAACTTCACAGCAGTTTTGTTGGCAAAGTAATACTACAGATAAAATGAAACTTTCATTAATAATCAACCATGAAAACTGTAGTTAAATGCTGTTGAGCTAATATAATCACTAACAGAAGTAGGTAGAGCAGAATGATTGTGAGAGGCTGGGGCAGAAGCAATCATAGGGGTGTGCCAGGACCAAAGGGCTAACAGATGAAAGAAAATGGGGGATCAAAAACAAGAGGCAAACCATTATTTACAATACCTGTATTTTCACATATTTATGGCCTAAACAATTGATTACGGTGTTCAAAGTCCAACTTGAATTCCCCTTTAAAAGACACTCAGAAGTCTTTCATTTGTGTGAAGACTCAAACAAGAGAACACATAATCATGATAAATAACCTACAGCCCATCACAGCACATGATGAAATACCCAATTAAGCCACTGGTAACTATTCATCAAAGCAAGCACTTTATTTCCACTTTAAGGTCTATGTCTTGTCCATTTTACTGTCCTCTAACTAAAATGCTACTGACAATGACTACTTTTCCAGTTACGGTGTGACTTGTTTTTTTTTCCCCCATACACAACCTTCTGAATAACTTCAGCAAAAAGTAGTTTGAGTTCAAAGGAATCCTTGGATAAATAAAACCTTTCATCTACAAAATATCTGCAACTCCTTTTATGCAGAAAACAAACAAAAGGCAAAGGAAATAATTTCCTTTTCCTCAAAGGGATGTATATCTCAGCTTCAGTATCTAGGTTACCCACGCAATTTGAGCAAAATCATGGAGAGTGGGGAGACTAACCTCACACTAAAGATAATTTCTTAGCTTTAATACTTGTATGCTATTAAAATGATGTGTTTATACTGCTTTGATCTGAAGATCACGGAATAGTATCAAGTCTTTTCTATTGATAATTAAGTATCTTCAAGGATAAATAATAATTAAACTTCTATTTTTTTTTTTTGTAATGGGGAGACCCAGATATGAACTTGCTACTAAATTGCTATGGGCAAAGATCAGAAATAGAAAATAAAATGTTCCACTTTTTGTTAACCTGTTCTAAGCAACCTGTTCTAAGCACTTTTGTTAACCTGTTCTAAGCAACATTATATCCTAGAGAATTATTTTTAATAAAATTGTTAAAAAGGAAAAAAGCAATAATGTTGCAAAAAAGGGATACAGGGCACAGATATAGTCATAAACAAAAATCTCTATTAAAAAGGAGTTTTGTTGCACCAATGGTGACATTAGAACATCAACAATCTGTTTTGAACTGGTCCATAATTTTTGGTGCAATTCAGAAATAACTGCTAATGTGCTTCTTAACTTGCAATTTTCAGAGTCATAAACCTTAAAATTCACTCTGGAAATATTTGGGCTCTTTATTTTAAAATTTGAGAAAGGAAATGCCTGATATCTTTTCTGAATGTTCTTGTTTAGAGACCAACAACTCTCTGGATCTATAATAGGGAGGTATGATTTGGTCCATTACACAAAGAGCCAAAGGAGTGAAAAAAGTGGGGGAAAAGTAAATACAGATGAGTACTTGGTTGCCACAAACTAATACACAAAAAACTATGCTTTTCTGATTCAAATATTTTCATCACTCTTGATTTTTAGATAACATGAACAATATATAATTAGCTTAAGTCACACATAGCCCAGTTATTTGGCCTTAAAATGAGAAAAATCATCTTATTATTTAAGCTAAAATACAATTTATTTATGAAGAAAGATTTCAAATGAATAACTTAATAACCAAATCCTGGAAAATATTTTATTATGGATCATTTGTAAGGTTTCTTTTAAAGAACTCTAACAAAATATATTACTGCACATTTTTTTCCCATTTTACAAACTTGAAGTCTTTTTTACAAATCTAAAGTGATTTTGGCTGTGATTATGCAGTTATATACAAAGCCTGGCAAAATCATACTAATTAAATTTAAAATAAATTTCTAAGATAAATACTGAAAGTAAAATATTTTGCAAATTCATTTCCAGTCTAATCAGTTGTCTTTCCCTCCAGTGGACTGAACAAGCACACTGTTAAATCATTGGCCTCAACCACAATTAGAAACCAGTTATCTCCCAGGGGATTCAAGGCTTCATCTACTCTGGGCTCCTTCTTGGCTGATGGCTCACAGTGCTGGAAAATGACATTCCCACTTCCCGTCTTCACGCTACGGCTACACATGGGACCAGAGGAAGCATCCATACAAGATACCTCATATTGTAACAATCCTTAATCTGAGACATCTTCCTCCAAACACACGCACACACGCACACAAAGATCTATGTTGTTCTATCCCTGCAAATGGCTCAAGCACACTTCCTGCCTCTCCTGGTATAAGCTTTTCCTATTTGAATGAAGAATTTTGGGTGTTATGACAAGATACCTTTTGTTAGATACAAGCCCCCAAAAGGCCAGGGTCTCCCTGATGAGTCCGGCCCTGCCTCACTATCCCTTATCAGCACAGATCTACCTCAAAATAGGCTCCCTGACAGGTTTTTGTCTAAACAGATATTTACACGTTGAAAGGTTCATAGACACACCTATTGTATTGTGAAGATTGGAGGACAAAGGTCTCTAGCTTTCATCATTTTTATAATATAAGAATCTTTCAAGTATTTACTTTAGCTTATAAACTATTCTCTTGAAAGGTATTTTATCCCTAAATATTGCTCTACTCTGGGTCATTTATCTACTTTGATTCACCAAGGCTGAATAATATCACTATTTAACAAGATTACCCATATTACTCTGTTCCTAAAATTATTTAATAAGGTCATAACTTCAATTGTTATTTTAGATTATGGGTGCATCCTTCTAAATTAATAATATGCCTAGGAAATCTGTTACACATAGTAATGATTCTAAAACTTAGTTTTTGCTATAAACATATACAATAAACTCAAATACTGTCTTTGAATCATTTTAGGTAACTGCAATTGAATTATAGGTTATGCATTGATTTATTTTTTTAGTTTATTTATTTATTTATTTATTATGTTCAATCAGCCAGCATATAGTACATCATTAGTTTTTGATGTAGTGTTCAACAATTCATAGTTCCGTATTAACACCCAGTGCTCATCACCACATGTGCCCTCCTTAATACCCATCACCCAGTTACTTCAGCCCCCCACCCCCTTCCCTTCTGTAACCCTCAGTTTGGTTCCTGGAGTCCAGAGTCTCTCATGGTTTGTCTCCCTCTCTGATTTCCCCCCCTTCAGTTTTCCCTCCCTTCCCCTGTGGTCCTCCACGCTATTCCTTATGATCCACATATGAGTGAAACCGTATGATAATTGTCTTTGCACTGATTTCTTAAAAACTAGCTTACAAAGAGAATAAATTTCTTGAAAGTTTTCATGTGATTTAAAATTTATAAAAACAGATTTTCCATTCCATTGAATTAAAGTTTGGAATGTATTCTACATAAAATAATTGAAATAAATAAATTTTGAGCTTTTAGTGGATTCAAGTGGCCAAGTTCCTAAATTAGTGTATTTTCCCCCTATAATATGCTGTCCATTAGGCTACAAATGTTTTTTAAAGTTAGATATAATTATATGAAACAGAAAAAGGGTTAATGACTATTTTTAAGGCCTTGGGATATTTTGGCTAGCTTTTTTGTGTTCCAAAAAAAATTTTATTTACAAAATCAGGTGCAGAGCTGGATTTGGCCATGAACTGTAGTCTGCCCACCCATGCTACAGAAGATTGTTTTACCTGGAATATCTGGGACCTTATTCCCAATTAGGAACTGCAAATGCATACTTTAAAACAGTTGTTTACATGCCAAAGTGTATTACAACTAAGGATTTTCTCAACATGGAAAGATCATCAATGATCCTGCAGTCATGGCTGGAGATGATTGTTTAATAATTCTTTAACTCTTTTCTTTAAGTATAGTTGACACACAATGTTACATTAGTTTCAGGTGTAAAACATAGTGATTCCACAACTTTATACTATGATCACCACAAGTGTGGCTACCAACTGTCACCATACAATACTATTGCAATACCAAAGACTATATTCCCTATACTGTACCTTTTATTCCCGAGATTTATTCATTCCATAATTGAAAGTCTGTATTTACCACTCCCCTTCACCCATTTTGCCCATCCCCCCACCACCTCCCCTCTAGGAACCATCAGTTTGTTCTCTGTATTTATAGGTCTAATTCTTTTTGTTTATTCATTTTATTTTTTTAGGTTCCACGTAAAAGTGAAATCATATGGTATTTTGTCTTTCTCTTAGTTCACTTAGAAAAATACCCTCTAGGTCCATCCATGTTGTCACAAATGGCAAGATTTCATCTTTTTTATGGCTGCATAACATTCCATTGTGTGTGTGTGTGTGTGTGTGTGTGTGTGTGTGTGTGTGTGTGTGTGTATCATATCTACTTTATCCATTCATCTACTGATGGACATGCAGGTTGCTTCCATAGCTTGGCTATTATAAATATTGCTGCAACATTAATGTAAAGGTGCATATATTTTTTTGAATTACTATTTTCACTGGGTAAATACCCAATAATGGAATTATTGGATCATACGGTAGTTCTATTTTTAATTTTTTGAGGACCCTCCACACTGTTTTCCATAGTGGCTAGACCAATTTACTTTCTTACCAGTCGTGCATGGGGGTTCCTTTTAATCCACATCCTCACCAACACGTTTGTTATTTCTTGTCTTTTTGATTTTAGCAATTCTGACAGGTGTTAAGATGATATCACACTATGGTTTTGATTTGCATTTTCCTGATGATTAGTGATGATGAACATCTTTTCATGTGTCTATTGGTCATCTGTATGTCTTCTTTGGAGAAATGTCTTTAAGTACAGATAGGTGGTTTCAGAAGAAGGAAAAATGGAGTTTCTCTGAGCTGAAGAAAAACCCGAGTCTCCTAATTAAAAGAGCTCACCAAATCTCATAAATGTTTCACATACATTTAACCACATCCAGGTACAGTTATCAATTTTTTTATGAATGATTCAAATTTTCAAAAATGAAGGAAAAAAATCTTAAAACCTAGGCAGAGAGTACCTGACACCTACAATACAAAGTAAAACACCCAAATCAGAACAGATACTTCAAGATAGTAGAAGATGAAAAGCAGAGGAAACAATAGTGGGAGTGGGAGAACATATATAAATGTATTATATAAAAATATAATTATGTACATACATACATAACACTATAATAATTACATTGAAAGACAATAGTAAGCCACTAAAAGTGCTAAGTAATCTCATTAAAACTTGCGAGTTAGGTCTCATATATGCAAGTATATCCTTTTCTAAAATACATGGCAGGGTGGTGCTGAGTTTACACCACAGTCATGGACTTATTATAATACTGGTATAATGTTATCCCTCATCCAGTGTTGAGATCTGTATACTCTGAACCATGAGCCTTTAGAAAATCTGAAGGTATTAACTTCATTCCAGGACATGCTAAAATGGATAGTCAGTGAAAGAAAGACAAACATCAAGGGCGCCTGGGTAGCTCAGTCAGTTAGGCACCTGCCTTCGGCTTGGGTCATGATCCCAGAATCATGATCCCAGGGTCCTGGGATCGAGCCTCGTGTCAGGCTCCCAGCTCAGTGGGGAGCCTGCTTCTCCCTCTCCCCTCTGCTCTTGCTCTGTCTCTCACTCTCTCTCTCTCTCTCAAATAAATAAAATCTTTTAAAAAAAAGACAAACTTCAGTTTCTCTATATTCTCTGAGACTTAGATTTAAGTGCATCTCTTCCTTGGTATGAAAGTGAGATATTACTTTTATACACATTGTATTATTATTGACCATTTGGAGCATATGTTGACCCTGGATATACCTCTCCTTTTAAAGACAAGGGGGAAATGGTGGGACAAATATTTGGTAATATAAAATAAAAAGATGAGCATGTCACAGAAAACAGAAGTATGTGTCTTCTTTATGACCTCGATTTTTTAAAAATGTAAATGACTGCAAAAAGAGAGGAGACTAAAGATTAATTGATTAGGGGAAAAAAAACAGTCTAAACTGAAAGGATATTTTACTGAAAGGCAGAAGAGCTGGATGAGATAAAGATTTTAAAACACAAAATCTCAGTCACTGAATTTAAACTAAATGTCTTAGAAGCACTAAAGATCAGAATCAACAATGCAGAAAATCTAATTGGAAAAAGCTTTAGAATTTTACCTACAATGCAGAAAGAATAATTGAGATAAAAAAAATCATGAGAGAAAATAGTAGATATGTAGGAAAGTGACTCATCAGTACATATAATCAGAACTACTAAAGGGGGAAAAGAACAAATGGAAGCAAAATAGTATAAAAAGTTGTAAGATAAGAAAACTTTCCTAAACTTATAGAAAACACATATAAATCTACATATTTAAAAGAACTCATCATAATTAAAGCAAAAACAATGAATACAGGCCAACATCTAAACATACCTTGGTAAATTTTTCACTTTTAAGAATAAATAATGATTCATATATACCCAATGAGGAAAAAAAATAGATTTCATGTACAAAGTTCCAAAAAAAGGAGAATCAAGCCATCTTCATTAAAGAGTGAGACACAATGGAGCAATGTCTACAGATTTTTGGGTGAAAAAAGTTGAACCCAGAGGTCTATACTTAATCCTGCTAGCATTCATTCATGAAGTCAACAGAAATGTATTCTTGTCATACCATGGACTCAAAAAACATTTTACTACATACACCAAAATCAATTTCCAGTATATTAAAAAATAAAATGTACAACAATGAAATAAAAAAGTACTAGAAGAAAATATTAGTTACTATTATTCTCATCTCATAAGAAAGACTTTTTTTTTAAGATTTTATTTATTTATTTGACAGAGAGAGACAGTGAGAGCAGGAACACAAGCAGGGGGAGTGGGAGAGGGAGAAGCAGGCTTCCCGCTGAGCAGGGAGCCGGATGTGGGACTCGATCCCAGGACGCTGGGATCATGACCTGAGCCAAAGGCAGACACTTAACAACTGAGCCACCCAGGCGCCCAAGAAAGACTTTTTAAACATAAATACAAAGGCAGAAAACATAATTAAAGAGGATAATACATTCTGCTTGCAAAAATTAACTTGTGCACATAAATATCAAAAGCCAAAATAATATAAACTGAAAAAATTAAGCCCAGGTATAAGACAGCTTAGAGGGCTATCATTCTTAATATAACAGGAAATTTCACACAGTTGTGTGAAGAATAACTCAATAAAAAAATAGGTATAAAATATGATCAAGTAAATCACTAAAAGAAAATTTAAAATGCACTAAACATGGAAAACTAAAAATGATCAACCATGCTTTTACACACATACACACAAGGGCAAATTATTTTTTTTTTACTTACAGTGTTGACTTGAGTAGTGGGAAATGGACACTTTCATGCACTATTTTATGTAATATAACTTAACACAACTTTCCTAGAGAGCTTTCTGGCAACATATGCTATTACCTTTAAAATATGTGCACACCCTAACAGGGCAATTCCAATTTCAGAAAATCACCTAGCAATATTTATTGTGGCCCAAAGTGTAATCACCAAAAATGACCAACAGTACTTGTTTCACCATGCTTCCAGAAAATGGAATACCATGCAGCTACTAAAAACGTAGTAAAAGAATATCTAAACCCATGATGATGTTCAATAAATATTTAGTAAATTAATGAGCAAATGACTAATTGATTCAGTGAAAAACAGAATACCGTACATGTTACTAATTTCATTTAAATTATCAATATATGTATAGAATATACATTGAAAAAGTAATTGAAAGATCCATGCCAAAATATTTATCAAGACTATCTTTGAATGATGGAGTTATCAGTGATTTTGTAATCTTCATTACACTTTCACAAAAATGTCCATAATCATAGTAAGTATGCATTAACTGATATAATAGAAAAAAGTACAAAAATTTTATGTAAAGTGCTGAGCACAAAGTAAGAAATTAATAATTTATAGGTATTTTTAAGCATTAAATAGTGATTCTCTCTTTAATGAAAAGCAGCTCATCAAATCTAAAGACAAAGACAACTAATATTATAAAAAATATTTACTGAGAACGTACTTTATATTAAACCTTATAATACGATTTTAGAGTCCCTTTTCCTCTGGTACAGAATTATCACATCACATACGAGAAAGTGCCTAGCGTTTAAAAACACCATTACAGAGTTTCTCAAGAACTTGGATGCCAGTTCATTTACTGGGATAGTTTCAGGGCATAGTACAATCCTCTGGTTCATAATACATAGGGGTGATTAATAAATATTTAAAAAGAACTAATATAAATTTATCACAGTCATATGATGGCACAGGAATTGATTTTTATATAAATTATCACCTTAAACCAAAAGAAATGAAGCCTTTATTATAAAAAAACTTTTACGCTATCAACTAGAGATGAGGAGAGAGTGAAGAGAACTTCCTTGCTTTCCATGAACAGCTGAACATCCTTAAAATTCATGCTGTCTGTGTACTACAACCATTTCCTCCCTATACAGACACTATTTATTTTCAGGGTAGACCTGCAATTGTACTATTCAAGTGTGTTCTGAGGGTTATAATCCAACTTCCTAGACAGAACTGGTATACAAATAGTTTTACAGAGCAAGGAAGATCTAGTACTAAAATTATATGGTGGCAATAATAGTAATCACAGTGATCACAAAAGCAAGCATACATTAGACCCAACATAAAACAGAAGGTCAGCCCCACCGTGACGGATTTATCTAAACCTCACAGATAAGACAAATGAAAAGGAAGAGTAAGGAAAAATTATAAGTGCAAACTGAATATCCATCACAGAAAAATATCTGGAAATGGATATATGTGGTTAAAATAAACATATAATGACCTTTCAGTACCATAAAAACATCCCTTATCTTCCTTATTCTTGAACTCATACCATTACATCAAAACTGATATAATCTGTGTTCTCCCATCCAAGGTTGAAGTCTGTATACACTGTACTGTTAGCCTGGAGACATTTCAGGAACTGGGGGAATGTCAGACTGGATGAATGTGTCTTTCAAGAAAGAAGGAAAAATCCCAGTTTCTCCCCATCTCTTGAGCTTTAAAGTGGATTTCTTCATGTGACTGTGCTTGAGCCATCATTACTGTACATACTGCATTATCCTATAATGTATATATTTACAAATAAATGCTTAAACCAGCATACAACCTGTGACCTAAGACAATGACACAGAAACACAAAGGGGTTTTTTTTTAATATTTTATTTATTCATTTGAGAGAGAGAAAGAGAGAGACAGAGAAAGCACAAGCAGGGGGAGAGGCAGAGGGAGGGGAGATGCAGACTCCCCGCTGAGCTGGGAGCCTGACATGGGGCCCTATCCCAGGACCTGGAGATCATGGCAGATGCTTAACCATCTGAACCACCCAGGCACCCCTAAACACAAAATTTTTAAAGTAACAATCAAAATGTCAATCTGTATAGGCATTTCACATAAACTTGAGAATATTTACATTTATTTTTCTACTATAAATTATGATCTATGATCATTTTATGAAAACAAAGTTTACAGAAAGCATATTTTAAAATAAATTCAGGATACCTTAAAGTACTTATATAATATTTACTCTAAGATTTACTCTATCTACTCTATTTACTCTAATGTGATTTTATTAAGCATGCGGTAGGTGTTACTATCTATAATCATCCCTCAATTTCTAGATAAAAATGTAATATCACTGTAATATATTATCCCTTTTCTGTGTACCCTAAATGAGCTACAGTTTTCCAAATTAGATACCTTTGGATAACACAAGAGGTTTTGTATTTGTAAGGAATTTTGTCGCAATTATAAAAACTAAATCAATCACTAAATGTTAAAGAAATCTGAATTTCAACAACATATAAAAATAAGTACGCATTCAATAAAAAACAAAAAAGAACTATCCCTCCAACTCTAATTGTTAATATATGAGTAATGGAATTATAGTTGGTTTGTTCTCTTTTCCAAAGTTAATTTGCTGTCATCTTACTATTTTGTGAGTAGCACTAAGAATGACAATAATAATAATTCAGGGCACCTGGGTGGCTCAGATGGTTAAGCGTCTGCCTTCGGCTCAGGTCATGATCCCAGGGTCCTGGGATCGAGTCCCGCATCGGGCTCCCTGCTCCTTGGGAGCCTTCTTCTCCCTCTGCCTCTCTCTCTTTCTCATGAATAAATAAATAAAATCTTTTTAAAATAATAATAATAATAATAATTCAAGTAATTTTGAACAATTTGTAAGGAGAGATAAAATAGGTAGAGGCCTCAGTAAGACAGTTGAAAAGAGTCCCAAAATTCATTCACCTCAAAACAAGGAAGATAAAATTTGATGCAATGCGGTCTGAGAATATTTTAACCAATGCAACAACATAGAAAATAGAAGTAAGTGGTATATTTATTAGAAAGATAACTCCTTATTTTAATTATTTCAGAAGTTCCAGCCAATGCAACAAAATTGGAAACTCTTCACTTTTGAAAAAGACAAAGTGATCACTAATTTTAAATATTTCGGTGTTCTATCCAGATAGCATATGAAAATGAACTGGAAAATTATTGGAACTCATAAAATAAATTATTTAATACAAATACTTGAATTCCAATAGCTTTCATATATTCTTATGAAATAATTAGAAAACAAGATAGAAAAAGATCCCACTAACAGAATGATATATAAAACTAACAAGAAATTCCCAGAACTTATATAAAGCAAACAACAAAACTTTATTGGGAGAGGTAGATAAGACTTAAACAAATGGACAGACATAACCATGTTCTTGAATGAAAAAGAATATTACAAAGATTTCAAATCTCCCTAAATTAATGTACAAACTTAGAACTTCACCAAATGATTCCAAAGCTTAGCTGAGAGATTAAATGACCCAGAAAAAAAAAAAAAAAAAAACAGCCAAGACTAATTTGAACACAAAGATAATTAGGGGAAGTGTAAACTATCAGATATGAAAGCATATTATCAAATTCTAATAAAATTAAAAGCAAATTAGTGAAATATCCTAAAAGGTTCTCAATTTCCTATTACTCGAAGTAGTCAACTAAGAGCTGTAATAGAAACAGTATAATAAAGAGAATCTTCTTACTGGGCCATAAGCTGTTCTACGTCATTTCTAGTTTCCTTCAATGTTATATTCTGGGCCTCCATGCATTAACAATGATATATCAAATATCTCTGAAATACATATTATTTTGTAGTTAGAATTTCATAGTTTACCTTGAGTCATAATAAATACATACCTGCTGAGTCTGCCTGCCTGTAACTCGGGTGCCCCAACATAGCACAAAATGCAACCTACACATCCCCAGAGGGTACCCACCTAATAACAGCAGGAGGTCCAGAAGCCTAGTCTATCCCCTTCATAGCTCCCATCACTTCTCTATTATAGCCCAGGGGTCCCTTAATGCTCATAAATATCTTGGTAAGAGGGTAGGAGTCAAGCCTCTCAAGTTTAATCCAGCTCCTTCATGACTGAATATTCTGCTCCTTCATGACTGAATATTCTAAGTGTTAGGAAGGAGCCTAAGCAAACCCCATCTGAAGCATAGAATTGGCAAGTCTTCAGCTCATGGGGCAGGTGCAGGTGCTAAGATGCTGGCCATCCTCACAGTGGAGCATCTTTGAGGGTAGTGCCCAAGCCCCTTCTGTTATAGTTCATTCAGTTCTGACATCTAACAGGTATGAGCCAGCAGCAATAGCAACTGCAGTGAAAGACACAAGCTCCATGAAGATGAGATCCTACCATACCATAAAGCTGTTCCTGAAGATTGAGCCCAGCCCAAAATGGCAGAGGCTGTGCCTGCTCTGGAGTCAGTGTGGGTGCTGATACAGAGCTCACCAGCAGCACTTGAGGCAAAGGCACATACCCAATGTCATCTCAGAAGGTGAGCCCTCTCACCCTACCAGACTAAAGCACAAGGTGCTACATTACCAGTGTTAGCCTTTCAGTTTACTTCCCAGACATATTTGGGGGTGCAAGCCCACTCCCAAAGCCCTGGATCCAGACACCCTCTGGCACCTTCCACCTCAGAGTTCCAAAACCTCACTTTCCCTAATTTCCCAGGTGAGCTGCACTTCATTCCAGGTCTAGAAACTCCTTTCTCCCAGAAAAGTAAGGGCATCTCCCTTTATGTGACTGCAAAATGTCCTCCACCTATCCTCTTAAAGTATACAGTGCTCCATGAATCCAGCAGGATTTTAAGTTCCCAACTTTACCGTGACACAGAAGCAACTTTTCTCACTGAAGAAAATAAAACTGATGCAAATTTCATCTCTGGGAGGACTTCCATTCCCCTCTCCCACTAAATCCCACCATTAACATACCATTCCAGGGGACCTTGTCACAATTTCAAATTCCTAGACCCCGACCTCGATCTACTGAATCAAACATCTTAAAGATAGAGTCCAGGAATAGACATCTGTTAACAAACTCCCTGTGGATTTTAGATATTAAGGTTTGAGAATCACTCCTCTGGGTTTTAATTACTTTACATTTATCTCTTTCCCATTTCACCAGCATAAAACAATACTACATAATTTCCATTATACTTTCTTTGGCTTCAGCAAGAACATCTCATCCAACTTGAAAGAAGAGGATAGAATAGAAAGGCAAACAGAAATGACAGCAGTGGTGATGGATATAACTATCAGAAAGAGAAACAGCAACTTGTAGAGATTCCTTTTCATACAAAAAAAGGAAAGTTAGCAACAAGTTGAAAGGAGAGAAGATGTATCCAGAAACTGTAGAGGCACACTAACATCTTCTGGATCATTCCCTTCACTCTTGCAAGCAAAGAAAAAAACTGCATCTCCTACTCCCACCTCCATGCACACTCTTTTCATTAACTCATCCACTTAGCAGGTTATGCCAGGTGCTCTTTCACATTCCACTTCTTCAACAGTGAACAAAATAGACAAGGTCACTATCACTATGGAACTCACTTATCTAATAGGGGACATCAGCACTAAACAAGCAAACACACATAATTTAAAAAGTGCAATAACTTCTAAAAGGAAAGGAGGAGATATGATAAAAGAGAATAATGGGAAGGAACAAGAGAAGGCCTCCAGGAAAAAGTGACATTTAAATCTAGTTGTTAGACTGGTGAACTAGGTAGGAAATGTGGAGGCAGGGGCTCCAGGTGTTAGGGAAGAGTGATGCAGGCAGAAAGTGAAGCAAGTGCAAAGGCCTTGAGGTGGAAGTAAGTTTAGTGCCTTAGTGTCTGCACGGTGGACAAAGTAGTTGGAGAAAAATGTGCAAGGGGAAGAATGGAGAGAAAGAATGTTGATTAAATACTCAGAGATCAAATCATGCACAGCCTTAAGACCTCTGTCAAGCTACTTGGTTTTATTTTATGTACCATTGGAAGTCATTAGCCAGAGTGGTTAATCTTTTTTCTTTTTTAAAGATCACTCCAGTTGCTATGTGGAAAATGGATGGAAGTAGCCAAGGAAGGAAATTAGATGAGCATTCTAAGGCAAGAGGTGATGGTTTGTTTGTCTGTTTGTTTTTGATGGTGCTTTTTAAAAGGGTATTTTCTTGTGTGAAAAGCTGGGAAGGGAGATAGTACCAATTACTAAATGGAAGTAGAACATGTTTGAGAGATGGCACTCAGGGGTTCAGTCTTGAACACATTATATGTGAGATGTTTGTGTAAAATATGAAAAATGCAGGAAGTGTAATATAAGCATCAGAAGCAGGGAACTATGAACTGAGCTGGAAATACGAATTTGAGTCATTTGCCTAGAAGTGGTACTGAAAGCCATAAAAACACAGGAGATGACCAAAGAACAGTGTGCAGTGAAAGAAAGAAAGAAAGAAAGAAAGAAAGAAAGAAAGAAAGAAAGAAAGAAAGGTTACATAAGTAATTAAGGCTGAGATGGAGCCTTGGTAACTCCAACATCAGAAGTCTGTGAACAAATAGCCACTTCTATATAACTAGTCCCGAAGAACTTATATCAGTGAGCAATGCCAACTGCACTAACCAGATGAGAACACTGAGAGCCCCCACTGTAGGACAAACTCTAAACCCTTCAGTTACATGTCCCATACTATCAACAGATACAATTACAGCTCTACATGCATCATAGCCCAATAAATGTGGCTCAAGAAGTTACTAGTTACTGACTATCATGTATCAGACATTATACTAGGTCATTTGCACACATTAGAAGTTACTGGGCTTTGGAGAATAATGGCTGAGCACAGAGTACAAAGTTTAAAAAAGATCTATAATCTTGGTGCCAGGCAGCAGCACACCAACTTTGAGAAACAAAGATAGCAGGGGATGCCAGATTCCAAATCTCTCTCTGTTCAGCTCGTAGAAGATGGATTCCTCCCATTTCCCACTCTGAACTAAATAAGATCCCAGGGTTCTTTGACAGCCTCAAGAAGAAAATGCTAGATTTTGGCTAATAGGACAGAAGGGTGCTCCAATGAGATATTATAATAGATGTACCCAGATCTGAGTGAGTCATATGAGTTAAATATATATAACTAGTGTTAAATAAGCTTATTCAGTAAGGTACAACCTAAAAATAGTCTTTTTTCCCTCCTTACTGTTGTCTTTTCAATCTGTTCTTTGTATCTCTCATCCCTGTTGGTGGGTTACAGTAGAGACAAGCTCCTATTTTATAAACAGACTCCTAATAACCAGGGCTGACATGCAGGAGGTAAGACAGAACCATTTAACACCACCTGTCAGGATGAGCCCACAGCATTAGGGAGACCTATATGGAATGTACTGAAACAGGAAGTCAGGATCATGCCTTCTGAGGTAAGAAACCCCTTCAAATAAATCTTTTATTCTGATCAGTCTAGCCTACAGATTTTCTCTTTATATGTGGTCCTTGTGTCTCAAGATGGCTTTGGCCACTACTTAGCAAGTCATTCTCTTTAGAATATTTGGGATCTTGTCACCTATAATCTTGAGCATTGATGATCCATCCAAGACTCTTAAACAAGATTGTAACCCATTAAACAAATCCTTTGTCATAAATGGTATCATCCCCATTTTCCAAATGAGAAAACTGAGGCTCAGAGAGACTAACTGCCTTGTCCAAGGTGCAAAGAGGCAGAGTGAGATTTGTTCCAAGTCCTGTCCAACCCCTAACTTTTTTTAATTATACTGCAATGATACATGTTTGAGAAATCAAGCCAGATGTAATATAAGTTAGAACTTACCCACCATATTAATTAGTTAATCTGTACATAACAAATTAGTGATTTTTTTTCAACCAGGGCATGGATTAAAACTACTTTTTAAAACTACAGAAGCCAAAATTCCAATCCCAGCACTCTGATTCAAAAGTTTGAGACACAGTTTATTAATCTGTATCTATATTCATTTTTAACATGGAAGCCCCTGGGTTAAACTTTGAGCTCTTATTTAGTATGTTATTTGAAATTGTCTTAGAGCCTACTGGAACTTCTAGCAAATAAACCTGTTAAGAAATCTGCAAACCTAAGAATGGAAGCAAATAAAGGATATTTGTTTCAAGTAAAATGAAGAAGCAAATTATATTGTTGGAGTACATGTCACTCAGGCACACAAAGACTAAGGAGCGCTCCTTCTATGAGCAAATTACAAAGCCAGCACAGAGGCAAGTAAAGCAGTTATTATCAACTAACTTGACATCTGCCAGAATTCTGTCTGAATTTGATCAAAGTATAGCACAGGTAAATTCCTAATTTACCTTGCTCATAACTTCATCTCTTCAAAAGCATAGGAACAACCAGGATTTCTTAATTAAAATGGCATCTGTTAACATCCCCTAATGTTGCCGCTCCTAATTTTTCACTAAAGTATTTATAAATACATAGGAAAAGATGAAAACACACCACCATCTAAAAGTTAGGATTGACAGACAACTTAAAGCAAACATCTGGAAAGAATCTCCAGAAAGCACAGGAGAGATTAATCAGTTTGCCCTCAAAATGGAAGACTGAGTATGTTTTTTTTCTCAAATTGACCTCCAAGTATAAATCTGAGAAGTGAACTCAGTCATGATTCAAATGAACAAAGACTAAAAAAGACAATCCAACATCTTGCCTATTGAAAAATATAGCTTAGATAAATAACACCTCTTTCAAAAGGTTAAGAAGTAGAAAAACAGCCTACATGAAACCTGTAAAATAGTATTTCTTAATAAACTTATTTAGTAACATAAATTCTTTCTCTGAATACCAAATTATCTATATCCCACAAGTTTTTATATCTACTTTTACTGCTGTTCCATTCTAAAGAGTTTATAACCAAGGAGTTATTTGGGAATGTATATTTTTTTAGTTTCCAAACACATGTATTGTTTTATGCCATTTTCCTTTTATTGCTAATTTCTAATCAGACTGTTTTAGGATAACAGAAAATAAACCATATGACACACATTTTTTGAAATCCACTGAGACTACTTGTGAGCCAACATATGCTAAATGTATACTTGAAAAGAATATGTTTTATCTCATGTGCAAAAATTTTGTGATTTTTATCTTATATCGATATTACTGCACTACAGCCAGTCCAGAGATAACATAAAGCAGAAAAATTACAAAATTTCTCATTCCTAATAATGAACAGTAAAGTCAAACCATGAGCCAAATAAACTTGTTCTAGACACTGATTGAGCCTATTTTGGTGACTGTAGGCTACATGAAAACCAATGTTTATTATCTTCTAAATCTAACAGATGTTCCCCAAAACTAAAACGTTCTTCTACAATACAATTAGATGAGATTCTAAAGATAAAGACCTGTATATTATCTTCTCTAATAATGCTAATATTTTATATCTAGAAAAAAAAACAAGTTTTAAGTAATTACAAGTTATGTTTAGCGAGAAGCAAATGTCCTGTCAGCCAGTCCAGACTCTGATGTTGACCACTTTTGGATGGACAACTGAATGATGAATTGTCCACATACAGAATAACAATATTAGACACACAATGATGTCTGCTTCCTGAAAGCAGGAAGAAACAGCTCAAGGTTTGATGTATTTGTAGTGACTGCCATTTCTCACCAGAGAAGCAGGGTTTCTGCACTAATCATTGCCAGCTGGCACTACCATCTTGGAATAAGTTCATCTGGAAATAAGACACACACTCAGGTTTTTACCTGAACAGAAGATTGTTATGGGTTGAACTGTGTCCTCCTCAAAAGTCATATGCTGAAATCCTAACCCCGTCACAATGTTATGACCTTTTTTAAAACAGAATCCTTACAGATATAATAAGTTAAGATGAAGTCATACTGCAGTAAGGTGGGCCCAATTCCATATGACTAGAGTTCTTAAATAAAGAAAGAAGACCATGTGAAAAGACAGAGATGTGGAAAGGATGCCATGGGAAGATAGAGAACTAGAATGATGCATCTACAAGCCAAGGAACACCAAAGATTGCCAGAAAACCACCAGAAGCTAGGAACAGGAAAGAAAGGATTCCCCTACAGACTGCAGAGAGAACATGGTCTGCCAATACTTTAGGACTTAGGACTTCTAGCCCCTAGAACTAAGACAATAAATTTCTGTTGTTTTAAGCTACCCAGATTGTGGTACTTTGTTGCATCAGCCCTGAGAAATTAATACAGAAATGTCTGCAGATATTTCTTAGAGAACCTGATGAGGAGTTTGTAATACCATCACAATGTAGGACAATTCAAAATAATATTTTTTTAATTAAAGCAACAATGAATGAATATCTACATCTTTCACGGAGTGAAAATCTAGAATCTATTTGCATTCATTTTCCAATGCTCATTCCTAAAAAGTCTATGTTTAGAACAATATTTCAGCATTTTTAAATTCCTAAATTAAATATAGTGGAATAAAAATTTAGCAAACAATTAGCCTTTGTCTGATACATGCCTGTCTTAAATGCTCTTCAAAATTTCTAATAATGCATTAAGCATGTGTTGTGCTCTTATGCAATCTTAAATAACCTCATGAGACAATATATATGTATATGTAACCACATGAACCTCGAGGAAGGTTAACCAAGCTTTTCCTTTGGATATCAAGTCTATGATTTATTTTATTCCATCCAGTAATGAGGTTGAGCAAGGGATAATTACTAGTGTGGAAGAAAGGAAGAAAATAAAATTCAGAAATAGGAAATGACTATTATAACACACTGAATAATAACATTCCTTTTTAGTAGTATATAAAAACATGCACATCATTAACCCATGCTATGATAACATTTCAATGAATTGAACTCGTTTCTTTGGACTAATCTTTCAAGATTAGGGACTGCCCATTATCAGCTTAATGGCTTTTAAAACGTATAATTACATATGCTTATAATATGTATAATGACAGAGTCCAAATGTTATCAGTTTAGTCTTATTTTTACTCTCTTGTCTACTGAATGGCAGAAAAGAAACTCTACTGTTTTCAAATAAAAAGTTACAAATGGCAATTTCATTCTTTATAGTAAATTAATTCATACAAGTTAAAATTCATTACAATACAAAAAAAAGTATATAGCATACTTCAGTGAAATTGGTTATGTTCCAAGACACCTCCTCCCACCACTACCACCAGTCTGTGCCCAATCCAGCCATCCTACAATGGCAGCCTAAGTGCCATGCCAGCCTAAGTGCCATGTGTCTGGAAATACCCTGGCCTACCAAAATGGCCATGGTATAGAGTTCCCCAGAACCCCAGCTGGCTGCACATGATTTAGTCACCCTACCAAGGCAGACCCAGGGTTGCACACCTGGGACCCACTACCCCAGCCCAACCTACACGTCCTCCAGCTCTAACCATCCCGCCAAGGAGGAAATGGCATGGTTTTACTCTAAGACCTCCTGGCCATCGCCTGCTCCAGTTCTAGCCATTCTGCCAAACTTACCAGGCATACGCAGTCTAACAGGGGATGCTCCTACACAAGGTCACTGTTTCAATACTAGAAGAGGGAGCTGTTCCACTTAACTCATAGAAACAAACACAAAATGTAAAACAAAATTAGGAGACAGAGGAGTATGTTCCAACTCTTGATTTCGGCTTGGATCATGGTCTCAGGGTCGTGGGATCAAGCCCTACATCAGGCTCCATGCTCAGTGGGTAGTCTGCTTGAGATTCTTTCCCTCTCCCTCTGCCCCTCCCCCCATTCATGCACGCTCTCTCTCTCTCTAAAATAAATAAATAAATAAATAAATAAATCTTTAAAAAAAGAATTTTTAAAAATGAGGACAGGTTAAGGAACCTCTAGGACAACATCAAGCATACCAACATTCCTAATCTAGGGAAGGAAACAAATATCCAGGTCCAAGAAGTACAGAGTCCTAAACAAGATGAACCTAAAGAGAATGATACAAAAATATTATAATTATAATGAAAGTTAAAGAATGAAAATGAAAGATAAAGAGAATCTTAAAGGCAGCAGAGACAAACAGTCATGCCCAATGGACATCCCATAAGCCTATGAGCTGATTTTTCAGCAAAAATTTTTCAGACCAAAAAGGAGTGGCAGGATATATTTAAAGTGCTAAGAGGTAAAAACTGACAACCAAGAATACTCTACCTGGCAAAGGTTATCATTCATAATTGAAGGAGAAATAAAGAGTTTCCCAAATATGCAAAAACTAAAGGAGTTCACCACCACTAAACTGGCCTTACAAGAAATGTTAAAGGGTCTTCTTTAAGCATAAAGAAAAGGCCAAAACTGAAAATAAGGAAATATGTGAAAAAGAAAATCTCACTGGTAATGGCAAATGTATAGTAAAGGCAGTGGATCAGCCAATTAAAAAGCTAGAATGAAAATTAAAAGACAATCTAAAATCAACTATAACTACAATAAGTAGTTAGGAATACCCAAAATAAAAAGATGCATGGGGATAATATATGTCAACTTCAGAAGTGTTGTGACCCCCTACAGAAAAAGGAAGGAGCAAGAGAGCATGTATGAAGCTTTAGCTATGGTTGCAGTGTTTTTATTAAGAGTGGTGTGATGATGATAAAGAAGAGGAAAAGGAAAGGGAGAGAAAAAGAGAGCGAAAGCAGAGGGAGAAGAACAGAGAGGAGAGATGGAGGTAGGAAAGGAAGAAAGAAGGGAGGGAAAATGAGGAAACAAAGAGGGGCAAATTGTTAATATATGTTTAATTTCAGTGGTATATACATAAGTGTCTGTAATATTTTCTCTATTTTTATTATGATTTGAACATTGCTCTTTAAAGTTTTAATTTTAAGGTAAAAATAACTTTAATCCCTCTGTTAAATTTTTGGAGAAAAAAATCTTTATTGACTTGATCTATTCATGTACAGTGGTAATATTTAATAGTTTCCACTGATTTTATCCAATATATACTGACAATGGCATCATAAAAATTATCAAAACATGTACTGTATTTATTTCTTACATGTTTGGTTTTCACAGCAATCTCTGTGTGGTAGGGACCAGGGATATCTTTGGCTACATGATTCCAAGATCTCAGTCTAATGAGTAAGATAAAAGTAGAATGAAGCAGAATATGTAGATAAAAAGGTGAAGGAAAAATCTTTGGTAACAATAAATAGGTAGGTATTTGGGTAAGTGTGTGGATGGATGGATGGATGGTTGGATGGATAGATGGATGAACAGATGGATGAATGGACAGAACAAATTTAAGGAAAAAGCCACATTCTATTATAAAGGTATATTTCGGATGCTTAGAAATTATTTTCACCTGAGATAAATAGGCTGACGTCATTTATTAAATGGCTCAATGTATAAAGCCTGTAATAATAAAATCATTGTATCTAGAAAAATATTCTCTGTAGTATTGTCAAGTGATTCATTCATGCTTTCATTTAGTCACATGACCATTGCCTACTAAAAGCTTAGTCACTGATTAGTTTGAACACAGCTTCCAAATGCAAAAGTCAATTTTATTCAAGTGATTTAATGAAAATTTATTCTACCCAATAGTGATGTTATTTTGGGAAAAATATTTCCATATTGTTTTACTGAAGGAGTTTATTTACTCTCCTCAGGTGGTAGTATACTAAATGAAAAGGATACATTTCCTAAACATTTTTATATGCTCCATTAATAAGATCTCTGGATGACAATAATAATTTCCATCAAAATAAACTTAAATGGACAGACTAAGATTTTATTTGGGAAATATTCAGCAGTCAACCACTATATGCTAGTCACTGTTAGAAACTGACTAAAAAAAAAAATTGAAGATAATCCTTTCCCTAGAGAACTTCACTGTCATTTTCACCAAATCTAAATTAATGGAATTTCCTTTTTTCTCTTCATACTAGAAGTCAACAGATTAAATAGGTAATTGAATTGTTCATAAAATAATGACATCAACACAAATATCTTTGCCCTCAGAAGAGTGTCTATACCACAGTAATTCTCAACACTGGCTGCACCCTGTAATCACTGTGGAGCACTAAAAACATATATAAAAAGGCTGGATCACACCCTCGGAGCTTCTGATTTAATTGTTCTTAGGTGCAACATGGGCACTGGGGTAAGAAAGAAGTTCCCACATGCCAAGGCTGAAAACCACCACCAGGATTCAATAGCCTAGTAGCCTTTTCTTCCTGCCTGAGGGCATAGCCTTCCACAATCATGGGGCTAAATGCAAAGAATGTTAAAGAAAAAATAACAAACGAGAATATTCACTAGGTATAAAGTATTTAGCTATGTTTCACCCTTTGTTTTTCAAATCAACTCTAAAATAAGAGCTGCTCTTTTTGTTTTAATCCTCAGATACAATACCAATTCCAGCATGTATAAACAGTCAACACATTTGTCCTTTCATTATCTCATCCAATCAATCCAACATCCTAAAAACCTAGAAACTTCAAATCTCTCCCTCATCTAGAAAGAATCTCACATTTCTTCTTTCCTCAAAAAAGCTACACAGTTAATTATAAAAACTGCTGTCTTCCTTTAGCATTTTCATATGCCAAAATGGGAAGAAGTAAGATGGTGCATGTTTCAAACTGCTTCTTGCTACAAAGGGAAAAAAAAGTGAAATTGGCCTTGTACAGGCTTAAAAGGCTTGGAAAATTCACACAATAGGCCACAGTTCTTTGATTTCCACTTTCCTCTATAGGAATGAATATTAGGTACAATAAATAGTAAGTATGTCAAGGTCATGTTTACCTAATTCTAATGAAGCAAAGCATAAATCTCAAATTGTTAACCAATTGCAGGGAATGAGTGGATCTTTTTTATTTTTTCAGAAGGCAAGTAATTAAAATGGAAAAATGTGTTTAGTGTTAAAAAGAAACTAGAATGTTACTATATTAGATAAGGGAGCAGTCCATGACCACATAATGTCATTAAAGTGATCGGAAATTATGTGGTCCCTTAAATTGCTTTATTTCCCTCAGCAGAATATTAATTTCAGGTGAGTAATTTAAATTGCATTAACAGCAGACTCCTTAAGATGACACTTCATTTAGTCTTGAAAGTTGCTGCCGTTTAAGATATCCCCCCAGCCTGCCATTTCACACTGGTGCTAACTCGTGCCAGATTGTATATTGTTTTTCCAAAATACCATGGGGGTGTCAAATGCTTTATTGCAAACCTGCTGCTTTATGGGAATATGCAATGTAAATAAACGAGAGAGACACTTCTGTAAATTGCCCTACTTTAGATGGAAAACGTTTCAATTAGATGTATGAAATCAACTGACAGTTTTACGAGCCAAATCATTTTGGAAATATCCTTCACATACACTGGATATCATTGTATTTTCAGAGACCATATGGTATAAAGTAGATCCACAAGCTCTTCAAGGAGAGGCAAATTTACACTTATCAGGAATCTCGATTCCAGTACCTGTGTCCCTTTCACTAACAAATATCCAGGTAAGACAACTTCCAAAGTTGCTAATTTGGTACAAAGTATCAAAAAAAGTTTGTAATAAATTATTTATCATGGCTATTTTCCTTATAAAAACAAGATAAATGCACATCCCTCTACACTTCTATGGACCACTAATCCGGTAGCTCAAATAGAGACAGACCACGAGAGCCTGGGCTAAATAGGTAACAAGGGCTACAGGGTAAAGGATGAGTTTGTACAATCGTTCCTTTGTTAGGACCCCTGACCATCAACTTGTAACATGAATATAATCCTTCGTGTGAAAATAAAATTTTCATGGATGACTGAATGACATTATTAAAAGGGTCAAGATACTTTAACCTAGTAACAAATATATTATACAATTTGAATTTACCTTTGACCTCCCAAGCCCTCCTAAAGAAAAGGAAATGTTATAAATTGGATACCACAAAATCATTGGTTCAATCCCCCCTCTTTATCAGATAACTCTTCGTCCTCCATGCCTTCTATGATTAAAGGAGGTTTACAAGCGCTTTCAGAGAAATGTAACATTTTTTTTCACAATACAGGGTCTTTGCTTTTTCAACCATAAATCCTGTGACTTGCTTTCCTTTTCCCCTATAAATGTCCTGTTCTAATCAGCAACACCTCTCCCTTATTGCTTGCATATGCACTCATGGATCTGCGATCTGGCTGCTGCTTTCCTTGCTGCCACTGCTCTTTCCTTCTAAGCTATTCCCATGCTGTTCAACTCAGTTGCCATGCTACTTCACTGTCCCTGACTGTTCAATGCCTCCTGAATCAAGTTCACATATTCCAAGGCCATCCTCCCAGTAAGGAATTTCAGGTTGTGGATTCACCCCAGCCAACCACTGATTTGACTGAACACATCTCTCTGATTTCTCATTTTCTGCAGGATGGAAGCGATTCTCTCTCCAGAAACCCTAGCATTTGGAAAGAAGAAAAATGCAGCTTTCCCAGAAGACCACCTGCAGGAGTAACCTTTCTAAACTCTGACTTTACCATGCTTCACGTTTACTTCTTCCCTGAGAATTATCCCTGCCACCACTGTGAAACCACCTAGCCACATGAGGTAGCAAAGCTGCCTGTCACCCAAGGGGTGATAAAGGATAAATTCACATTCTCTAACACACTCAGATGGAGAAATTTGAAAACTCTCAAGTAAATGATGACAAAGAAGGATTTAAGTTACACATCAGGAGATCGATATCCAAGCAAATTACATACAGCTATCTGAAACAGTCCTTAAATTATGGATAATCCAAAGTTAGTTTCTGTTAAAAATATACGAAAAAAATAACCTAGAAAGAAGAGAACACATTCTCTTTATTATGAAGGGGACCAGAATATGCCCCCCCAAATACGCCACTTTGGCATGATTATTTTGAGCTGAAGGCAATTAAGAAAGAGCAGATACAAGAAGAACTCTCTGCCTCCCCCTTTCTGCCTAAAAACAGGGCATAAACTTCTTTGTAAAGGTGTCCTCCCCCTGCCTTTCCCTTACATGAAGGAAGACATGACTCATTCTGGTGATAGCACTGCCTTGAGTCTGCATAAACAAACCTTATTAAAATAACTCTTACCTTTCATTAGTTTCCTCCATATATTTGCCTTCCCACAATTTACTGTCCCTAGAATCCCAAATCCCTTTTCCTTTGTCTTGTCACTTTTCCAGAATTCATCTCCCTGTATTAAAATGATATATAAGTCCTGGGCCTAATCATGTTTTAGAGTTTTTATTTCTTTTCTATGACACTCCTATATGTATGCATAACAACCTTTTCTCCCATGAAATTTTCATTTGTTGGTTTAATTCACAAGCCTCATTTACTGAACTTCAGAGGGTATCAGAAAACTTTCTTTCCTTTCCTATACTTATATTAACCACAATCATATTTTTTATCCTTCATCAAAAACTAGCAAAATGCTCCAGAAAACTGGTATATGTATATATAACACATTATGCTTATCCATTCAACCTTTAATTGACATTTGGATTGCTTCTACCTTTTGGCTATTATGAATAATTTTGCCATAAACACTGGAATACAAATATCTGTTCAACTCCTTACTTTCTTTTTTAATATTTATTTTTTAAGGTTTATTTATTTATTTTAGTAATCTCTACCATAGGGGTAGAACTCACATGTGCTCAAACTCACAACCCTGAGATCAAGAGTCGCATGCTATTCCAACTGAGTCAGCCAGGCACCCCTTCAAGTCCTTACTTTCAATTCTTTTGTGTATCCATCCATAAGTGGAATTGTTAGAGCATATGATAATTGTTTAATTTACTCAGGAACCTCAACACTATTTTCCATAGTATCTGCACCATTTTATATTCCTAACAACAAATATATGACTTCCATTTTCTCCACATCCTCACTAAATACTTCTTATTTTCTGGATTGTTGAGTTTTCGCTTTTTTTATAAAAGGTATCCTAATGGATGTGAAGTCCTATTTCCGTGTGGTTTTGATTTGCATTTCTCTAATGACTAATGTTGAGCATCTTATATATCAGATTTATGCCTATCTTATTCACTTACTTTTAGCTGAACTTACCAAATATTTTTTCTTTTTAAAGCTTTACTGAAGTATAATTGGCATGCAATAAAATGCACACAGAAGTATACAATGTGCTAAGTTTTGACACCTTTGAAACTAACAAATCTTTACAAATAGGAAGTAGAGTCAACCACTGAATCCAAAAGAAGCAAATCAATTGGCCATCTTAATCTCTTTTTTATTTTATTATGTTGTGTTAGTCACCATACAGTACATCATTAGTTTTTGATGTAGTGTTCCATGATTCATTGTTTGCATATAACACCCAGTGCTCCATGCAGTACATGTCCTCCTTAATACCCATCACTGGGCTAACCCCTCCCCACACCCCCTCCCCTCTAGAACCCTCAGTTTATTTCTCGGAGTCCATAGTGTCTCATGGTTCATCTCCCCTTCCTATCCCCCCACTTCATTTTTCCCTCCCTTCTCCTAATGTCCTCCATGCTATTCATTATGTTCCACAAATAAGTGAAATCAAGTGAAACCATATGATAATTTGACTTTTTCTGCTTGACTTATTTCACTTAGCATAACCTCCTCTAGTCCCATCCATGTTGATGTAAAAGTTGGGTACTCATCCTTTCTGATGACTGAGTAATATTCCATTGTATATATGGACCATATCTTCTTTATCCATTCATCTGTTGAAAGGCATCTTGGCTCTTTCCACAGTCTGGCTATTGCAGACATTGCTGCTATGAACATTGGGGTGCATATGGCCCTTCTTTTCACTACATCTGTGTCTTTGGGGTAAATACCCAGTAGTGCAATTGCTGGGTCATAGGGTAGCTCTATTTTTAATTTTCTGAGGCACCTCCACACTGTTTTCCAAAGTGGCTGTGCCAACTTGCATTCCCACCAACAGTATAAAGGGGGGTCCGCTTTTTCCACAACCTCTCCAACTTTTGTTGTTTCTTGCCTTGTTAATTTTAGCCATTCTAACTTGTGTGAGGTGGCATCTCATTGTGGTTTTGATTTGAATTTCCTGATGGCTAATGATGATGAATATTTTTTCATGTGTCTGTTAGCCATTTGTACATCTTCTTTTGAGAAGTGTCTCTGTTCATGGCTTCTGCCCATTTTTTGAGTTGAATATTTGTTTTTTGGGTGTTGAGTTTGAGAAGTTCTTTACAGATCTTGGATATCAGCCCTTCGTCTGTAGTGTCATTTGCAAATATCTTCTCCCATTCTGTGGGTTGCCTCTTTGTTTTGTTGACTGTTTCCTTTGCTGTGCAGAAACTTTTTATCTTGATGAAGTCCCAAAAGTTCATTTTTGCTTTTTTTTCACTTGCCTTTGGAGATATATCTTGAAAGAATTTGCTGTAGCCAGTGTCAAAGAGGTTACTGCCTATGTTCTCCTCTAGGATTTTGATGGATTCCTGTCTCACATAGAGGTCTTTCATCCATTTTTTTTAATGTTTTATTGTTATGTTAATCACTATACATTACATCATTAGTTTTTGATGTAGTGTTCCATGATTCATTGTTTGTGCATAACACCCAGTGCTCCACGCAGAATGTGCCCTCTTTAATACCCATCACCAGGCTAACCCATCCTCCCAACCCCCTCCCCTCTAGAACCCTCAGTTTGTTTCTCAGAGTCCATCGTCTCTCATGGTTCGTCTCCCCCTCCAACTTACTCCCCTTCATTCTTCCCCTCCTGCTATCTTCTTTTTTTTTTCTCTTAACATATATTGCATTATTTGTTTCAGAGGTACAGATCTGTGATTCAACAGTCTTGCACAATTCACAGCTCTCACCATAGCATGTACCCTCCCCAATGTCCATCACCCAGCCACCCCGTCCCTCCCACCCCCCACCAATCCAGCAACCCTCAGTTTGTTTCCTGAGATTAAGAATTCTTCATATCAGTGAGGTCATAGGATACATGTCTTTCTCTGATTGACTTATTTCACTCAGCATAACACCCTCCAGTTCCATCCACATCGTTGCAAATGGCAAGATCTCATTCCTTTTGATGGCTGCCTAATATTCTATTGTGTATATATACCACATCTTCTTTATCCATTCATCTGTCGATGGATATTTTGGCTCTTTCCAGTTTGGCTATTGTGGACATTGCTGCTATAAACATTGGGGTGCACGTACCCCTTCAGATCCCTACATCTGTATCTTTGTGGTAAATACCCAGTAGTGCAATTGCTGGATCGTAGGGTAGCTCTATTTTCAACTGTTTGAGGAACCTCCATACTGTTTTCCAGAGTGGCTGCACCAGCTTGCATTCCCACCAACAGTGTAGGAGGGTTCCCCTTTCTCCGCATTCCCGCCAACATCTGTCGTTTCCTGACTTGTTAATTTTAGCCATTCTAACTGGTGTGAGGTGGTATCTCATTGAGGTTTTGATTTGGATTTCCCTGATGCCGAGCGATGTTGAGCACTTTTTCATGTGTCTGTTGGCTATCTGGATGTCTTCTTTGGAAAAATGTCTGTTCATGTCTTTTGCCCATTTCTTGATTGGATCATTTGTTCTTTGGGTGTTGAGTTTGATAAGTTCTTCATAGATTTTGGATACTAGCCCTTTATCTGATAGGTCATTTGCAAATATTTTCTCCCATTCTGTCAGTTGTCTTTTGGTTTTGTGGACTGTTTCTTTTGCTGTGCAAAACCTTTTTAACTTGATGAAATCCCAATAGTTCATTTTTGCCCTTGCTTCCCTTGCCTTTGGCGACGTTTCTATGAAGTAGTTGCTGCGGCTGAGGTCGAAGAGGTTGCTGCCTGTGTTCTCGTTTAGGATTTTGATGGACTCCTGTCTCACATTTAGGTCTTTCAACCATTTGGAGTCTATTTTTGTGTGTGGTGTAAGGAAATGGTCCAGTTTCATTCTTCTGCATGTCGCTGTCCAATTTTCCCAACACCATTTGTTGAAGAGACTGTCTTTTTTCCACTGGACATTCTTTCCTGCTTTGTCAGAGATGAGATGACCATAGAGTTGAGGGTCCATTTCTGGGCTCTCTATTCTGTTCCTTTGGTCTATATGTCTGTTTTTGTGCCAGTACCATGCTTGTCTTGGTGATCATGGCTTTGTAATATAGCTTGAAATCAGGCAACATGATGCCCCCAGCTTTGTTTTTCAACATTTCCTTGGAAATTCAGGAAATTCCTTGGTCTTTTCTGATTCCACACAAATTTTAGGATTATTTGTTTGAGCACTTTGAAAAATGTCATTGGAAATTTGATCAGGATGGCGTTGAAGGTATAGATTGCTCTGGGCAGCATAGACATTTTAATAATGTTTATTCTTCTGAGCCATGAGCATGGAATGTTTTTCCATCTTTTTGTGTCTTCTTCAATTTCTTTCATGAGTGTTCTGTAGTTCCTAGAGTATAGATCCTTTACCTCTTTGATTAGGTTTATTTGAGGTATCTTATGGTTTTTGGTGCTATTGTAAGTGGAATCGATTCTCTAATTTCTCTTTCTACAGTTGCATTGTTAGTGTATATGAAAGCAACTGATTTCTGTGCATTGATTTTGTAGCCTGCCACGTTACTGAATTGCTGTATGAATTCTAGTAATTTGGGGGTGGAGTCTTTTGGATTTTCCACGTAAAGTATCATGCTATCTGTGAAGAGAGAATTTGACTTCTTCTTTGCCAATTTGAATTTTATTTTTATTTCTTTTTGTTGTCTGATTGCTATTGCTGGGACTTCTAGTACTATGTTGAACAATAGTGGCGAGAGAGGGCATCCTTGTCATGTTCCTGATCTTAAGGGAAATGCTCTCAGCTTTTCCCCATTGAGGATGATATTCGCTGTGGGTTTTTCATAGATGGATTTTATGAACTTGAGGAATGTTCCCTCTATCCCTTACTCTGAAGTGTTTTAATCAGGAAAGGATGCTGTATTTTGTCAAATGCTTTTTCTGCATCAGTTGAGAGGACCATATGGTTCTTCTCTCTCCTATTAATGTGTTCTATCACATTCATTGATTTGCGAATGTTCAACCACCCTTGCATCCGGGGATAAATCCCACTTGATCGTAGTGGATGATACTTTTAATGTATTGTTGGATCCTATTAGCTAGGATTTTGTTGAGGATTTTGGAATCCATACTCATCAGGGATTATCGGTCTGAAATTCTCCTTTTTGATGGGGTCTTTACCTGGTTTGGAGACTAAGGTAAAGCTGGCCTCATAGAATGAGTCTGGAAGCTTTCCTTCTGTTTCTGTTTTTTGAAACAGCTTCAGGAGAATAGGTATTATTTCTTCTTTGAATGTTTGGTAGAATTCCCTAGGGAATCCATCAGGCCCTGGACTCATTTTTTGGGAGGTTTTTGATCACCGCTTCAAGCTCATTACTGGTTATTGGCCTATTCAGGTTGTCAATTTCTTCCTGTTTCAGTCCTGGGAGTTTTTAGGTTTTATAAAATCTTATCAAATATCAGGGAGGTTGAAAGACAGTGAAAAAATATCTTTGCAGTGCTTCCTCCTGTCCAGCTCCAGCTGCAGGGGCTGCGTCAGTGGTTTTCTGGCGTCCGCTGCCTTCCCTCTACCTCAACCCCAAAGCTCAGGGGCATGGGAGAAGTGTCCAACACCTGCCACCACACTGAAGCCCCACCTCTTGGAGAATTGCCATCTTAATCTTAAAATACTGAACGGAAGCCAAATGGAATAATATAAAACTTTTATTTATATCTTTATTCCAAAGGACCAGTGTTATTTAATAATTAATACAAACATTCAGATATTACTGGGTGCCTTTACGCTTCTAAAGGGTAATTTTCAAACAAATATGAACGTTTCCTTCCTTCTCTGAAATTCATTCTGATTCTCCTTATCACTGTCTCTTCAATAACCCCTGGAAATAAGTAAAAAATATGCTTTCAAGCTAGTTTAGGCAATAGTGGCAAATTTATTATAAGAAAATAGGAATATCACATAGAGCCCAAGACAGACATAGAGTGTTATTGATACCCAAGGCTCTTACCCTCTATATCTTTATCTCAGGCTATATGATTTCACACATCTGCTTCTCTCAGAATGTCCACTTCTTCACTGAATACATTTCTCTGATTCTACATGTACACAGCAGATGACATCTGCCTGACAACTGTTTACTTATCTTTAAGTCAACTGACCAACCTATGGAGCTTAGATATCTCTCAATCCCAGTTCTTAATTAGTAGGAGAAAGAACCAACTGGCTCAGCTTTTTTCATCTAAAGTAACTATGACCCAGAAGACAAGATCACAAGATACATACCTGACCAAGAGGGCCCTTCTCTATGTGTAAGGGGTAGGGAGGAGAAAGTTCTCCTTTGATAAGCAGCTGATAAACTGAGGAAATATCACATAACGGGCTCACTACACACATGAATAAACAGAATCATAAAGTAGAAGGATGAGTGTTTCTAGAGATCTATAATTAATCTAGAGACAATGGCTTACAGATATCCATAATTAATGAGTCTTAAAAAACTTAAAGCACTATTCATATACTCTTAGTGGTTTCATCCTCTAATTATACCTAAAGATGTTATATACAGGATACAAAAATATTGACCACGCCATAACTGGGTAAAGATTCGTTCTCCTATCTATTGACTTGACAAAGGCAACAAGAAATTTTAAAATATTCTAGAAAAGTTGGCAAGATAAGACTTCAGAGGAATTCAGCAGGGGACTTCTGTTTTCACTTCTGACATGCAAAAAGCTTGAAAGTGGTCACTCTCATCCTTACAACAATAAAAAACTGAACAAAGTGAAAACCAATAACTTTTCTTGGACCCTTTGGAGGACTAAAGTTACAGAGCAAACCACCCCAAAACCCAGAGTGACAGGCACATCCAAACATATAAAGCAACTGAGATCTGTTCCTAGATCAGAAGCCACTGAAGCTACAAACTGGTAGGAATACTTACATGGTAATTTTGAAGAATTGCTGGAGACTCAGTGTGAACTAGTGGGAGAGTAAGAAATTTCCCACACTTTCATAGGCTTTCTCTCCAAGGAATACCACCAGACCCTCACAGTAAGGATTCATGAAAGATCCCCTCTTGGCTTGGGCAGTGAGAGAGGGAGAGTAACCAACCACAAAGCCTTCTTAATAAAATAGACCTGCTCTCCAAGTAAAGGGGCTTTTCATAACTCATTTCTAAAACCTTATCCCAGTGAGGCAAAGCAAAAGCCTCTTCACCCCAGGCCTTCCAACCTGCTCGACCCTTCCTGTTTCACTTAAGGTGGGGAAACAAGCCATAGTTAATAGGGGTCAGGACTTCAAGGATATAGACTGGAAACATCTCATCCAGAGAAGGGGGTAGTGGACAAGTTCTCCCTTATACTAGAGAAACACTGGAAGGCCCCAAGACACTCACCTTCAGAAAGACTGAGATTATGGAATGCTCCCTTTCCCCAGACCTTACCACCATCACAAAACTTGAAGATAGGTGAACAGAAACTTCCCAAACTGAAATACAAAGAGAAAAGAAGAAAACAACAAGACACGAAAGAATTAGGGAACAATATCAAAGGTATAATATATGCATAATTAAAATACCAGAAAGAGAAAAAAGAGAACAAAGTAGAAAAATATTTGAGGTAATAATGGCTGAGAACTTTCAAAAATTTAATGACAGACATCAAAACACACATACAGGAGGCTGAGAGAACACCAAGCAGGATAAATGCCACAAAAAAAGGACACCTCAGCATATTATATTCCAACTACAGAAAACCAAAGACAAAAGAGAAAATCTTGAAGGAAACCAGAAGGAATGGGGGGAGGGGTGTCTTAACCTGTGGAGTAATAAAGGATAAGAATTACAACAGGCTTCTGTCAGAAACCAGCAAGTAAGAGGAAAGTAGAATGAATTAAAGTGTTGAAAGAAACCACCAACATAGAATTCTATATCCAGCAAAATTATCCTTCAAAAGAGAAAAAGACATAAAGACCTTTTCAGACAAACAAAATGTGAGGGAATTCATCACAAGCAGACCAGCCCTAAAAGAAATGCTAAAAGAAGTTATTCGGGCAGAAAGAAATGACATGTCAAGATCTACACAAAGAAAGGAATCATTTTAGAGAAGAAAATCTTTTATTTTTTCTTATACTTAATTGACCTTAAAGATCTCTTTCTTTAAAGCAATAATAGTGTACTGAGTGATTACTGATTATAACATATGAATAAATGAAATGAATGACAGCAATGCCACAACAAACAGAAGGAATTAGGAATACTCTAAGGTAACTGTACTCCATATGAAATGATATAGTGTTACTTGAAGATAGATTTAGTTTAAAAACATGTACTCTAAACAATAAGACAAGCACTAAAGTTTTTTAAGAGAAATTACTGATATGCTAAAAGAGGAGATAAAATGAAATCGTATAAAATGTTCAATTAAAACCAGAAAATGCAGGAAAAAGAGGGAGCGAGAGGAAACAGAGAAAAATGCAAGAAAACAGTTACAAACATGATAGATATTAATCAACTATATTAATAATCAGTTTAAATGTGAATAGCCTGACTAGATAAATATTCATTCTCTTACCTACTGACATCACTGAAAAATTTTTAAAAAGGGTTATATGGCAAGTCTTTATACCAACTTTGCAACTTTTCTGTAAATTTTTAAATATTTTATTTATTCAAAAATTAAAAGATTATTTAAAAAAGATACCCAGCTAAAACCAAGAGTCCATAATCTTAGATACTTTTAAATACTCCTCCCAAAATACATTGCATTAAAAAACAATAGTATTTGAGTTCATCAGCAAATGCAGATTTAAAGACATTGTTGTACAGTATAGCACTGTCCAATAAAACTTTCTGTAATGACAAAAATGTTCTGTATCTATGCAGTCCAATATAGTAACCACTAACCACATGTGGCTATTGAGCATCTGAAATGTAGCTAATGTGACTGAGAAACTAAATTTTTAATTTTTTCAATAATTAATTAAATTTTCAACTTAACATGGACACATGTGCCTAGGGACTACCATATAATCATAAGTCTCTTATACAAGTCAAATGCAACTCTTCATTTAGACAAGCAACTCACTCTCTTATCCAGTTCTAGCACCAGTTTTCTCATATTTTATAAGTTCCAAGATTTTCATAGTTAGAATTCAATGACATTATACATTTCAAAAAGCTTTTTGTCAGTCTCTACCAGCCTATCTATGTAAGTATAATTTTGCAAGTATAATATCCAAAGAGCAAAAAATAAGATTAATCCCAATTTTAGAAACACCTCATTTTTCCCAAATTATAAACATCTATTTTCCTAGATACTCTCTAAGACCAACTTTCATCTCAAGAACTGTCTATGAACTAAAGTGTTTGACTGCAGAATGGATTCTGAGTATTATCACACCTTTAAAGCCTATATCATAGTACTACTAGCTTTCAGTTAAAACAGAATCTCTTGGTCAGAAGTTCCTGAAATAGGGTAATCCAAATTCCCACTAAATTATCTCCCTGAAGGCAGAGACAAAGACTATACACAGTAGCACTGAAAGCTAGGACCAACTTCATAGAAGAATCTTCATTAGTCATCAGATCAATGGAACTAGACTGGGAAATACAGGTTGTCTTATGTCAACTTAGCCATTAGAAATGGACAATTTATCTGCCTGAAACAAGGACAAAAGGCTATTTGTTCTCCAGGCATTATCTCCCACTTCATGAAACATGAAACATTATTTACCTGAAAACTGGAGAACTATTCCTCTACCTCAAAGGAGTACTTACTAAGGCAGCCCCAGTGAGTACTTGTCTTTCTTTGCGTGCTGAGGAACCAAATTTTTCAACAAGAAATTTGGCCACAAATGAAAACCCTGTAGGTGACACTGACCCCAAGAAGTGCTATCTCCAGGAGGCAGAAGCCAGGAAAGCTCTGGTGATACATGATGGATGGTCTTGCCCAATTCAGCTTCAGGTGATGTGGGAAAAGAAATTTCTATGTAACAGACACACTCAATGTCATTGCGTCATCGTCAGACATCATCAGACTTGCTTCAGATGAGGGTTCCTGGCATCAAATGGAAAATGAATTAGAAATACAGAAAACTGTATTGACCACAGACTTGATCAAAAAGGAGATGATCTGAAACTCATAAAAATGACAAGAGAGAGAAAGCAATGAACATATGATAGATATGGAGCCCAGTCAATGGAGAACGAACAAATTAAGAATTAGTTTTTACCCAAGTTATAACCAGAAAACATATAACAGAAACAGTGAGAGACAGAATTGAAGAAAACTTGTCTAATCTGATAAAAGGTCTTATAACTTAGTATAAGAGCCCAATAATTTTCCAAGTAAATCTCAACCAACAGAACAAATATCCACATATTCTGTTAATGTGCCCAATTAACAGGCTAAAACAAAGTCCATAAAGCTCTAGGCAGAAAAAACAAACAAAATGGCTTCTCTACCAAGGAATATTAGTCTGGCCTGAGGTTTTTTCCTTTAAAACACTTAGCAACCAAACAATGTCATTTTTAGGGAGAAAAGGCTATAACCCAAGACTGTAACTCTGCCAAGTTGTCATCCACATGTGAAGATAGCTTTTAAAAAGACATTTTCAACTACAGAGGGGATTTATATGTTCAGAAAACGTACCACTATTTTACCATTATTTTTTAAAAGACCAAGGGCAGTTACGTTGGTAGAACACTTTTCCTTCACTTTCACGTTCCCATCTCAAACTACAAAAACCATATTCCTGCTTTAGCTCAATATCAACTTTCCAGGGAAGGCTGTGGGACAATTCATTGTGCCTCAAAGCAATAAACGGGCTCCACCCATTCTCTCTGATCCTCCTCCCTGACTCTGCTTTAACTGCCTGATCATGTGGATCATGCTCTCCTCTTCTTCCTGGACTCAAGTGGTAGACCACCAGAACAAACCTCGAGGCTTGGGAAAGGATGAATGCAGTACATCTGTGCTTGTGACTGAATGGATAAATTCATTTCTCGGAGACGGTCTCAGTTTTTTTCAGCTATAATCCTGTTGTAGATAAGAGATTTGACTTTGGGCATCAATTCTATCCTCCTTGCACAGAATACTCCTATAAAGTTGAGACTAGAAAACTAAATAATTCATACGCTCCTTTGCAGCTCGAGTTTCCAGGTATGATTTAGGTTTGGACGATCAAATACACTCACCATAGATGTGAAAAAGCACTAGTGTTGCAGAAGCCATCTTCTCCAGCTGCTGCTGCTATTTCTGCTAACAAGCAAAATCATGGAGGCCTTTGGTGTTTCTGGGACAACAGTTGCAGTCCAGTGCCTAGCTTCATGGGCCATCCATTTTGCTGGCACATTTTGTGACAAGTGACACTTAGTTGTATAGTCAGCAGCAATAGGAGCAGCTTCCTGATCATGGCTATGAGAGGATCACTCTGAAGCTGCATGCTTCCTGATTATAAAAGAGATAGAAGCTTCCTAGGTGGCCTGATTCTGGACTATAGCCTAGGAGTTGCTCTCTTAAGTTCAATCTAGAGTCTGTTTCTTCAGTCTTTATAATTTCATAAACTATTTAATACATTACAAATTTTTCCCTGATGAAGCAAGCAGGAATAGATTCATTTTTCTACCACTGAATTCCCTGGAACTAAACTCTTACCAATATAGTCAAAGAGCTATGTACTTTAGGCATTACTGATCCACTTGGCTCCTTGTATCAGTTATCAATTCTCTAGAACTTGGAGAGAAAAAGGAATGGAAGGTTAGGCTCTCTTAAACCTCCAAAGGCAGTGACATAGAAACATTAAAAAATTGCTTTGTAATTCTTACTAAAATAAAGATTTGAAATGTAGCTGGAAAGTTGTCTTTGAAAACACAGTGAACATCTTGTATGTCTCCTAATCATTGAAAGAGGGAAAAGAAAGCAAATAAAACATAGGCCATCTATAGAAAAAGTCAAAAAAGTAAGAAAACACTAGTCATAGTAAGGAAAGGTAAATCATAAAATGAAAAAAGATCAAACACTTCAGATCACAAATGTGAAAAGTATAAATTTCTCAATTAAATAATAAAGGCACTACATACCACTTACAAAAGAAACAATTAAAATTAGAATGATTAAAATGGGTTAGAAGTAAAAGCCTTATGGGAAAGAAACTCAAACCAAAAAAAAAAAAACCAGAAACAGAAACAAAAAACACCAAGAGCAGCATATTAATCTTAGACAAAGTCAAATTTAAGATTCAAATTAAGAAGGGAAAATGGCCATTTAAAAATCTAATCCATAAGGAAGGGATATATACTTTTGTTTTAACTGTTTGTGGATATGACATTTGGTAGCAGCTCTTTAGCATTTACTTTTTTTTAATTTAAATTTTGTTAGTTAACATATAGTGCAATACTGGTTTCAGGAATAGAATTTAGTGATTTGTCACTTACATACAAACACCCAGTGCTCATAACAACAGGTGCACTCCTTAATATCCATCACCCATCTAGCCCATCCCCTACCCACCTCCCTCCATCAACCCTCAGTTTGTTCTCTGTCATTAAGAGTCACTTATGGCTCATTTCCCTCTCCTTTTTAATGTCATTTGATGTGATACATGAAATAAAAACTAAGAAGTACCAGGAGAAAAGTATAGGCACACAATCACTTGTGAAGCTCATAACATCACGTTCTGGCAGACCATATTACCATTAACATAAAAAAAAACAGACATTTTAAATATTACATAGAGGGAAAGGTAACATTTGTTCCTTGTAAAAAGAGAATAAACTTTCTAAAAATATTCATCAATTCCTGGTTATAGTGTAAAAAGAAAGACTTTTTTTAAAAAAAAGTTGACAACTTGTGTTAAGAATACTAAAATGTTTGTAATTCTAAGTCCAAAGAATTTACACAAATAAAGGCAATTCTAGGTACAGAGATATGTGTAACAGTTACCATGTGAGTGCTAACTATGTCCCAGGACTTATGAAGGGAGTTTTACGTATGTTTATATGCAACAGTGACATAAATAGTAAAAATAGGGAATGAAGAATTTTTACCAACATGGAGCAATCATGATATATTATGAAGTAGGATGCCAAACTAAATAACAGTAGTGTGAGTTTTTGTGTACCTGTATGTATACATACAAATAGCATGATCAACTTTTATATATGAAAACAGAAGTCTGAAAATGAAACAAAAGCAGCAAAATATCAACAGCAGTTTTCTCCAAGTTGTAAGATTACAAGTGATTTTACTTTGTTCTTTGTATTTTTCTGTAGTTTCCAATTTCCTTCTATAACTTACTTCTATTTCATTATCAAGAAAATGTGTTTTAAAATAATGATGAATAAAATCTCAACCATCACAATATGAGATATGACCATTTTTTGGCCCTTTATCTTAAAAATTTTACTTTAATAACTTAAAATAGCAACTATATGAACTAAATGGATGTGCTCCCCAACTGTGGCAATGTTGATGGTATAGTTTAGCATATCTAAGTAGGAATTGACTTGAGAAAACCTATTAGCTGTTATGAAGAAGAAAGAAATGGCAGTTTAGCAAAAAATCTAATAAAACCAAAATACCACGATGGTGTTACAGACTTGTTTCTATCATACAAGGGACTGTTACCAATTGTGGCCAAGACAGTTAAAATTTATGCAACAGGCCAATCAGAAACACTAAAAAGGAAGAACTATATGACGTTTGTATGTATATGAAAGGGGGGAAAAAGCTACCCAAACTGGCTGAAACTGATTAAAGTATTAAACTATCATACCTCAGAGAAGAATTATTAGTACAAGACAAAAATGAATAAAGGCTTACTTGGAAAACACAAAACCTATGAGGCTTATCATGAGGTAAGCACAACATATGCTGTTTCTGTGAAATCCAAAATGAACAAGAATAATCAGTAAATTAAGACTGTGAGAGAGTAGGATTGTACTGAGAAGAATCCACATCCAAATTGACTATTGTCATTTAAAACTCTTGCCTTCAGCAGCTCCTCTACAAAATTTGAAATTTTGTTTCGAAATAACAAAAACTCATGCATGCTTGCAATTTGCAATTCACTATGTTAAGTCCAACACATCTGTTTAATTCTTTCATCAACTCTATGTGGTAGATCTGATTAGCATTTCCCTTTCACAGATGAGGCTACTAAAGCTTAGAGAAAATTTTTTTTAGTTGTCCAACTAGAAAATGGTGAAGCTAGGACTTTAAACTTAGGTCCATCTAACTCTAAGCCCCTGTCCTTAACCATTATGCGATTTCTTTGTATCAGTGTTTCCTTACTATAACCAACTTTTTTTTTAAAGATTTTATTTATTTTTGACAGAGGGAGAGAGAGAGAGAGAGAGAGAGCACAAGCAGGGGAAGCAGCAGACAGAGGGAGAGGAAGAAGCAGGCTTCCCGCAGAGCAGGGAGCCCGATGCGGGGCTTGATCCCAGGACCCTGGGATCATGACCTGAGCCGAAGGCAGACGCTTAACTGTCTGAGCCACCCAGGCGCCCCTACTATAACCACCTTTTGCACAATACTTCAATTAACTCAAATCCCAATCAATCATAAAGTGTGAAGAGCAAATATGGTGGTAAAGCTAGAAATTATGCTTCTCTAAATTCTCTTCCCTATATGTTTCCAGACTGGAGCTGGCTTAAAGAGGAATGTTTGCAAGGAGAAAGTGGAAGTGAGGTTTAGCCATGATTCTCTGAAGGCCACTGTGGTGAAATGCAAGAATATACTACTGCAGAGTTGGCAGAGGTTCCAGTTTGCCCTGGCTGTCCTCAGTCCCACATACACTTCCTCTCCTCTCGACAGCAGCCCCAGGCCCACCCACAGACGTTTGGCAGCAGATGCACAGAGGCATTAGCTACCGAGAGTTTCAGCAACCCATAGGTTCTTCCATGAACCTTCCCCTTCACAGTCTTACTTTGGCAGCTGGACATCTTTGGATTTTCATATTAACTGGTTGATGATTTTTTTTTTTTCCTGATCCTTCAATTTCCTTTTTGGACCTTCTCTTTTCCAGCTCCTCCCACAATTCTGTAAGTTCTAACTCCTCTAATAAATCCCTTCTCTCATGTCCCATAATGGTTCTGCTTCTATCATTGAAGCCTAATAAAAAAAAAGTATAACTTTTTAAATATAAACTTATTAAAATATTTTAAATTAAATATATTTTCAAAGACAAAATAAAGTATGCAGGGTATAAATCCTAATAAACAATCTTTGACTAAGGAATAAGAAAATGCTAAGTTTCCTATCTTTTATTTACATCAAAGCACAAACAGAAAAAATATTCTGACAGTGCTGACAATGAATTGTGTCTCACTAATAATATGTTTCTTCCCAGAGAGAAGAAAATAAGTCATATTTTAATTAACAGGAACAAATGAACAATTATTCATATATTTTTTGTTTTCTTACTGTCTTAGTCATTTTGGGTTGCTATAACAAAAATGCCATATATTATGTGGCTTCAACAACAATCATTTATTTCTCACAGTTCTGGGGACTAGGAAGTCCAAGATCAAGGTGCCAGCAGGCAGGTTCAATGTCTGCCCACTTCCTGGTTAACAGAAGACTGTCTTCTTACTGTGTCCTCACATGGCAGAAGGGATAAGAGAGATCTCTGCTGTCTCTAAGTGCTTTAATCCCATTCATGAGGGCTCTATCCTCATGATTTAATCACTTCCCAAAGGCCATACCTTCTAATACCTTCATACTGCAGGTTAGGATTCCAGTATATGAATTTGGGGGGCACACATTTAGTCCATAACACTTACTATCTACAAAGGTATGACAGGCCCGAGGATAGGACATAAGAACATCCTACATTTGGGGCACCTGGGTGGCTCAGTTGGTTAAGCAGCTGCCTTCGGCTCAGGTCATGATCTCTGGGTTCTGGGATCGAGCATTGGGTTTCCTGCTCAGCAGGGAGTCTGCTTCTCTCTCTCTCTCTCTCCCTCTGCTCCTCCCCACTGCTTGTTCTCTCTCTCTCTCAATCTCTCTCTCTAATAAGCAAATAAAAATATTTTTTAAAAGTAATAAAAAATTTTAAAAAAGAACATCCTAGTTTTGTCTGAGACCCAAAAACAAAGACTATATTAAGTAAGAGTACAAAGTTACATCAGGACACTATTACCAAGGCACCATGTCATTTTTCCAAACAAAACACCTACCCCCGGGGTGCCTGGGTGGTTCAGTCGGTAAGCTCTCTTAATTTCAGCTCAGGTCAATGATCTCGGGGTTGTGAGATCGAGCCCCCCTGCCCCCCTCCCTGTTGGGCTCTGCACTGGGTGTGGAGCCTGCTTAAGATTCTCTCTCTCTCCCTCTGCCCCTACCCCACCGCTCTCCCTCTCTAAACAAATAAAACCTACCCTCAAATATTCAGATGAAATAATATATCTAATTGGAAACCTAGCAGTAAAAGATTTACATATGATCAGGATTGTGCTATAAAGTCCACTGTAAGTAGCCTTAGTGTGTAAGTATGTGTATGAATCTTTAGTTGGGGAGCTGGTAAAGGTCAATTAAATTAAGTTATCTCAACAAATCAGTTAGTATGCTTTGGTTGCAAGGAAGAGACCAAGTCAAATAGATTTTAAAAAAGTGGTATGGGGGCATTTATTGGCTTGTGGAACTTAAGAGTCAAAGGACAAGGATGATTTGAACACAGCTAGATCTAAGGGCTGAAACCATGTCACCAGGACCCAGTCTCTTCCCAGTCCTGGCTCTGCTTCCCACCTCCAGGAATCCACTCCTATCATGGTGACAACAGAGGACAAAATGGCTGCCAGCAGCCTCAGATTTACACATTCTTTTCTTCTCGACCAAAGCAGAAAAGAAGAGCTTCTCTCACCCAAGAAATTGGACAAAAGGCCTGGACCCTGATTCCACTGGCTCAACCTGGGTCATGTCCCTATTCCTAAATCGATGCCTGTGGCCTGGAGGATATAAGCTATACTGATCAGCTCAGGCTGCATGCCAAATAGCCACATCCAGACAGCTTTAAAAATTAAAATAACAATAACAACAAAAATAATAATAATTAAAGGAATGGAGGCCTGCTAGACTTAACAATAATGTTCACTACTGTCAGATTTCCCATTGGAAAAACCGTATGGGAAATGAACTGAGATAAAGAAATGAACATAGGGAAACATCCCCCAGCTTCGCTTTTTTGTATCTTGGTAATTGCTAAACACTTTTTCTTCAGCCATGCAGCACTCACTATAACTTCACCCCAGTTGTCTATGAAGTTGGGGAACACATGTCCCAGAAAATTACTATTACTCAAGGAATACTGGCTAGATCTGGCCTTGCTGAATGTCCTTAAAACTTTCAACTTTTAAAAAATTCTTCTACTAACCCACAAATTTCCAATCACCCTTCTAGACAGATCATTATTTGTGACAGAAACTGTTCTCAATTTTTATTAAAAAATCTCATTTGCCAGTAGCCTCATATATTTTTTAAATGTCTGGCCTAATTTCTTCAAATCTGCACATATCACCTATTCTTCTTGGCTATAATTAGTCACTAAGGCTTATTAGCATAGGAGTAGCTCCAAGAAACTCTAAAATACAAGTCAGGACTGATTTTTGTTTTCATGTTTTTCTTGACTTTCAGAAAAGGTGTTTGTTTTTTCCTCCTGGAATAAGCCACCACATTAAGTTTCCTCTTTCACCCTTTGGGAATAGCTATTATTATTAGAAGGGAGTACTAGTATAAATTCTTAAAGTAACACATCAGAAGGATTAGGTTGAGTTTAAGCAGACTCAAATTCTGTGACTCCCAGCAAAACTTCTAAACATCAGGAGAAAAGCAAGTTAAAACAAACCCTTTACCAGCTGCTACATGTGGGGTGGATCAATAATACTAACTGACAACTTTTCATATGAAATTCAAGCAGTCTGAAGTTTCCTTTTTCTATTCCCTGAATATCTGTTCTCTCCACTTCAAAGGACCGTCTGCCGCAGAGCAAGGAGAGGTGGTTCAGACACAACTGCACTCGTCTTCTGTTTAAATCGTAACATCCGGCAGTTGAGGAGCTGCCAGGCAATGATAAAAGGACACAGGGCTTTGATTGTTTATACTTCAATAGCAAAGGCAGAGGAGCACTGTGAATAAGGGCACATGCTTAGTAGACAAGCATTGCTGGGTTCCACCCGCAGCTCTGCCACTTACCAGTCCAGTGTGTGACCTTGAACAAATTAGTTAACTCTGAGCTCTTCCTTTCCTCATCTGTAAAATTAATATTATAATAACAATATTTCTCTTTCTTGGCTGGTAGGAGAATTAAGTGAGTATCCAGTGTAAAGTGCTTAACCAAAAACTTGCACTTTAAAATAACAGCTAACATTTACAAGCATTTATTATGTGCCAGGTATAAAAAGCACTCGATTCATCTATTTACCCATTTAACAAATATTTGTGAGTACTTACAACATACCAGGCACTGTTCTAAACATTAGGATATCAATGACAAAAAAAAAGATTCCTTCTTGTAATTTAATACATCATAAATTGCTATTAAGATTATAATACAATTAATAAACATAATACATATACGAAAACAACAATAATCAAAATAAAATGAAATCCCTCAAAGTTAACTGATATGATAAAAACTTGCCTAAAGTCCTTAAGAGCTGTTGCCCTCTGCAAACACTTCAGGGATAATGGCCCAGTGAAGTCAGCCAAGCAAACTTCAGGAAACAGAGACTCTCTTGCACTAGGGGTTCTAATATCATTTCACAGTTGAGTTCCTTCTGACTGGAGATAAATGAAAATGAAAGCAATATGAAGATTTCCTGCAATGCCAAAATGCTACTAATGTTCTGAAGATCTAAGGAAATAGAGTAGACTATTCATCTTTCTCAGTTCCTACAAGATTTTTAAGAGAGTCACTGCTCTCCCACAATTTCAAATTACAGCGAAGGGCCATTTAGCAATATACTAAGATTGAAGTGACATGTGTAGCAAAACTGTGATTTTCAGTTTCTATTCGGTGGTATCTGCTCCTCTCACACACAAGTTAGATTTTCATTTTTGGACAGTATTCCTGTTCTTGACCTGAATACAAATATATATATATTTTTTAAATATATGTATGTATATTTTTTAATAATATGGTTTTGGTTTTTTATGTTTTATTTTTAAGTAACCTCTACACCCAACGTGGGGCTCCAACTTATAACCCCGAGACCAAGAGTTGTATGCTCTACTGACTAAGCCAGTCAGGTACCCTCTGAATAAATCTTGAGTATCAATCACCCAAATCATAAACAGGATCAGTATCATTTAAAGGGAAGCCATCCATTGTGTTAATCTCTATTGGTCATTAGCTAGAAAAGGGGAAAAAAAGAAATTTCACTGGACAAAAACAATGGAACCATGTCTCCTTCAGTGGCTGAAGGAGGGTACAAAAAAGTGTTGGGCAAGCCATCAGGAAAATACAAATTAAAACCATAATGAGATACTACTTCACAACCACGAACATGGCTATACTCAAAAGACAAGATAAAAACCATGTTGGTAAGAATGCGGAGTAACTGGAAGCCTCACACATTGCTGGTGGAAATTTAAACTGGTACAGCTGCTTTGGAAAATGGTGTGCCATCAAAAGGGTTAATAAACTTAGAGTTACTATAGGACCTAATAATTTCACGCCTAGGTATATACCTAAGAGAAATAAAACCCTATGTCCACACAAAAATTTGTACATGAATGTTCATAGCAACATGATTCATAATAGCCAAACAGTGGAAACAACCCACATGTCCATCAACTGATGGATGGCTAAACAAAGTGTAGAACATCCATACAATGCAATATTACTTAACAATGGAAAGGAATGAAATAGCGATAGCTGCCATAACACGGATGAACCTTAAAAGTATTATGCTAAGTGAAATAAGCCAGTTCAAAAAGATCACACATTGTGTGACTCCATTTATATGAAATGGTCAGAATAGGAAAATCCATACAGACAAAGTAGATAACGGGTTGCCAGGAGCTGCAGGGAGGAAGAATGGGGAATGACTGCTAATGGGTACAGCATTTCTTTTTGAGGTGAAGAAAATGTTCTAAAATTAGAAAGGAGTGTGGTTGCAGAACTCTGTGAATACACTAAAAACCACTGACATGTACACAAACGGTTGAGTTGTATGGTATATAAATTATATCTCAATAAAGCCATTTTTTAAAGCACTGGACACTGTAGGCAGAAAAAATTGCCTTTGCCCAAAATACTTCTCTTTTTGTTGTTACTCAGTATTTCACTCTGTCATATGATTGCACAGACTTGGGAGAAGGCTCCCTGTCCCTGAAATATCTCTTGCCCTTGCCCTACTCCTATTTCACTACCTTGTGAACTTATACCTTATTAACCTCACAACTTCAGCTTAAAGCTTTGCTTCTAACAAATATTCACAATAGATCAGGGAAAGATTTCTCATTGAGCCTTATCAATCATGTTCTGTTTAGTGTGAATGAGTTTGTCAGATCTTCTGCTGACAGAGGGATTTGGGTGAGGGCAAACAGAATGATAAAGTGCTAAGGGATGAAGGAAGAGGGCACAGAGAGAAGAAGGTTAGGGACATGCAAATTTTCATCTCAATATTTTGGTATCACTGATCCTATTGCCTACCTGTCTTTGCTAATGCCCTGACCTGTTCCCTCTTTTTCTTCCTTTTTTCGTCCACCGATCCGTAAAACCTCTGCATCCTACAGGGTCTAACTGAAAAGCCGCTTATACCAAAAGCCAAGACTGCATAAAATTACTAGTCATATTTCTATTTCTTCTGCTTTTGGTCCATATATTTATTGAATTTCACTCTCAAATTACTTTGAAATTTTTTTCAGTCTGCTTCACGTATATTGGTTTCTCATCCCAGTATAAAAACATAGTTCTGTAACATATCTATGTCATAGATAGTGGATAGGCTTTCTTTAGAGGATCAACTCCAGTGGTAGTCAGGAGCTGTCTGAAAAAGACTCCAAATCATGTCCACCCTCAGTAAGGAGTATGTTGCGATCAATTAGCTAAGTCTGCAATGAGAGTGGAAGTGGGTAGAGAGTAGGCATGTTACCCCTGACAGCTGTCACTGCTTATAGAACCCTTTGTTACTTGATACTTCCCTCTACCTTATAATCAGACATGATTTTTAACTACACAGTAGAGAAACTTTCTTCATTGTTGCATACCAGTGTAGGCTGACTTGCTAGTGATATCATTTGCTAATAATCCTAATATTCTGTACTTAAAAATACTGTGTGATACTACAATATTTCATCTTTCCACACTATCTAGTGTCTTAGATATTCTGACCTCCATTAGTAAGAAAAACAAATTTAAAGATATATATTTAACATATTGTACAGCAGACAATAGGATTGCTGGTTACCTACCCAAAAATCCATCTCCTTCATCCTTCCTTCCTTCTTCCAGAAACAATTATAATGTTCTATTATCCACCCTTCTCCACAGGTCCCCATGATTAAAGGAATGCTGATGCCACTACCAACCAAAGAGTTGAAGTCCGTCTGAATGAAGCCAATCATGACAATCCTATTCCCCTGCCCAGGGTTGGTTTAAGCCAGGAATGTGATGCAATTCTGACGAGAGGAAGTCTCCTGGGCTGGAGGCATCTGGGAAAGCCTTCTCTCCTTTTCAAGACTCACAGAAATAGATATTCTTTCTCTGGATATTGTTGTGTCTAGATATTGTGCCAGAACTGCTACAGACATCATGCTGTAGGTCTGAAAACAAGGTTAACCCACAAAGGAGAGTGAAACAGAATAAATGACAAAGAGGCAGAGCCAGAGTCCTAACAACCTGTACCTGGAGCTTTTGCTACCAATGGACTTCTTGTTAAAAGTAATGATCCCAGTTATTTTTTAAACCCACTTCAGTTCAATAATACTTCACCCTAAATGATTTATATACTCATTCCAAACCATAGCTATACCTACGTATTTGACAGCACAGACATAAACATTCATCAGTAATCAAAATAATCTTTTCCAGGTATGTGTGTGTAATTTTAAATGTTCTAAGAATTCTACAAAGTAGCTATTTTATAGGAATTATCATCTTCAATTAAAATATAAAGTAACTGAGACCCAGACATGCCAGAGATCATACAATTGGTTACTGGTATTCTTCGTTCATTCATTTCTCTAAGCTATCCGGCCTGGATCTAAGAGTGGCATTCCTGAGCAGCAATACAATTAATCGTTCCATCCAAGAAAAACCAAGTGCATTCTTTGTGCCAGACATCAATCTCAGGACCGGTGGTATGCCTGAAAGAACCTTGATCTCATGGAGTTCTTAATCTGTAGGGAAGAAATATAATAAACAACTAATGGGAAAAAACATTACACAATTAAAATCCTATTAAGTCCTACAAAGGAAACAGACTTAAGAGTTTTTAAGAGAATGTGAAAGTGTATTACAGAAACCTAATCTGGACCTGGATATCAGCATGGTCTTCCTCATGGAGCTGAGCTTTATACTAAGACGAAGGAAAAAGGAACAGTATATGAGTATATGCAAGGCCCTAAGTCAAGAAGGAGTTTGCATTTCTCCAGGAACAGAGAGAAGGCCTATCTGCAGGAACATCATGTTCATGAAGATGCAGACAGACCATGGGACAAGGTGATACGGGTCAGGAGTATTAGAAGAACCTGAAGCCATTACAGAGTTTTAATTAGGTAAGCGATAGAATTTGATTTATGCTTTTATAAAGATTTGGAGAATGGATTAGAGAGAGGCAAAAGTAGAAGGTGTAGATGTGATTATTGAAGAATAGGCAAGAAACGACGGCGGTGTAGACAAACCTAATTAATTTCTCCTTCTCTTTCCTAACTGTTTCTGCCACACAAATCCTCCTGCACTCCAAAGTAGTTTGTACCTCCTATCCTGGCGACAGCACAGTCTACAAACCTTTACAGCATTGGGATTCAATTGCCTTTCAACCCAAGATAAGTGGACAAGAGTCACAGAGAAGCATTTCTCTGGGGCCTGAAGTATGAGTCACAAAAGTGGATATCTTGAGTTACAGGTCGCACTGTGTCAGAGCTGAGAAGGTGTTTTTATAAGTTAATTTTCACGACTTTGTGATGTGGGTCCGCTCTTGCCCAGGGCTCCTGCCAGGGACCTGTCAGCCCTGAGTGTAAGACTGGCCTTGCTGAGCAACACAACTTCTTTCATCAACGATAAGCCCATCACGAAGTGCACGCCTAAATAGCTGAAGGGACTAAGGTGCTAGTAAGTACAGCACTGTTAAATACAAGCCGGTTAAATGTTGAGGAAAAACCATCACAAAGGACAGCTTTAATTTTTGAGTAGACCTGTAGCCCTTCTCTTTGTTATTACACGCCAAATTCAGTTTTATACCAAGGATACTAGTGGGGCGATCAACAAGGCGCTGGCAGCAGAGACCCACCCCTGTCCACGTGGACAGTCGCAAAGGTCGCCACAGCTGCCGTCAAGCCCGGGAGGGGTGGGGGCCGCCCGCTGCAAAAACAGCCAGAGGCCGGCGTGGCCATTTTACCGCGCACACGGAGAAAGGCATGTTTGTGTACTCACCTTCAACCTCCCTTCCAGGAGCCCGTGGCCGGGGAAGGCTTCCCAAGCGGCCTAGGTGGGCCGCGAGGAACTGGGCCCGGGAAGCGCTGTCGCCGTCGTCGCCGCGCCTTGTCCAGGGGGAGCCTGAAGAGAAGCCCTGGCGTAGTCCCCGGGGGCACGGGGCCTGCTTTCTTGTAGGTCCGTCTGGACGCCGGAGCCCGCAGTCCTGAAGGCCCAGCCCAAGGCCGGAACGCTGCTGCGGCTCCCCTCCTGCCGCACGGCCCCTCTTCCCCGGGAGCACCGCCGGGGTGGGGGACGGGAGGGAGAGAGAACCGCCGGGGTGGGGGAGTGGGGGGAGCACAGGGGTCCTACCTAGTCCAGCCGAGCCTAGCGGCTGTGTGGGCCTCGGACGAGAGGGCGGTGGTGTGGGAGGAGGAATATGGCGGCCCGCAAGAGCCAGGACAGCGCCCGGAGGTTACTTCTCTGGAAGTCACCTTGTCGATCCCAAAATTGTTACTATTTTGGGTGATTCCATCTTGAAGACACGTGTGAGACAAGACCGGAAGTTTTAAAACTTTGGACGGCTACCTAATTGCTTAACGTAATAGAGGGGTAACTAGAAATTAAATGAAAATACACAAAATGCATCGTTACGTTCTGGAACGTTCATGGAAGACGTTCCCATCATGCTAATGTATAGATACAAGGATTAAAATCAGCAGCTTAAGGATACCCACTCTGCGTCTAACAAAATTAATCCTGTAAGACTAAGTTGACCTCAAGGCGTTGTATATAATGTTCGTATAATGAACAAAACAAGTCTGAATCATGACTGAAGATTGAAACTAAGAGGAAAGTAGAATAGAAATGTCACTGTAGTACATACCAACCTCCTCTGTCTTCTGATCCAAAAGTCTGTTGGACTTACACGATTCAATCATTTTATCCAGAGATGCTGATGACAATAACAGGACTAACGTAAGAGAAAACGTATCTCAAGAACTAGATGATTCAGTGTGTTCTTCCCAAAAACACCATCCTCTGGAAAAGTAGAAGCAGCACTAAATAAAAATACCTACCGAGTAGGGACGCCTGGGTGGCTCAGTCCTTAAGCATCTGCCTTGGGCTCAGATCATGATCCCAGGGTCCTGGGATCGAGCACCGCATGGGGCTCCCTGCTCCTCGGGAGGCCTGCTTCTCTCTCTCCCACTCCCCCTGCTTGTGTTCCCTCTCTCACTGTCTCTCGGTCAAATAAATAAATAGAATTAAAAAAAAAAAACCTACAAAGTAGAGCATGAAGTAAGAAGCATTCATTGCAGCAGATTCAGAGTTAAACACAGTTACATGACCAAGAAAAGCAAGAATAAAATTACCAGTTTGATAATTCTATTGCCAAAGCACCTTTAAATTGTCTTAAGTGCTCTCTCAGGAAATTTTAGTTGACCTTATATCTTTAAGCTGGAAGTTCCTTTGAAGGTATCATTTAATTTTTTTTTAAAGATTTATTTATTTTTGAGAAAGTGAGAATGAGAGAGAGAGAGTACATGAGAGTAGGGAGGGTTAGAGGGAGAAGCAGGCCCCTCGCCGAGCAGGGAGCCCGATACGGGACTCCAGGATCATGACCTGAGCCGAAGGCAGTTGCCCAACCAACTGAGCCAGCCAGGCGCCCTGAAGGTATCATTTTAAATTGTGTAAGCATACCAATAGGAACACTCTTCTGGTTGTAAATAGAGCCTGTAATTTTTTGTTGAGATCTAATCAAGATATAACTAGAAGAATTGGAAAATGATCCCTTAGATATTACTTTAAATACCTCTAGCTGGAGGTGCCTGGGTGGCTCAGTCCACTGGGATGAAGCCCCTCCTCGGGCTCCCTGCTCACAGGGAGCCTGCTTCTCCCTCTCCTCCCTGGTAGGGCTCTCTCTCACTCTCTCTCTCTCTTTCTTTCTCTCAAATAAATAAAATCTTTAAAAAAATACCTCTGGCCTAACTAAATGTGAATGGTGTAATGTCTGAAAGCTAGGGTAGTGTTTCTACAGATGGTACAGCAGTTTATCAAAGGCTAAGAATAAGCCTACAAATAATAAGGATAGAGTTTGGAATAATTGCAAAGGAATAAGTTAACAATCCTGGAAGAACAATATATTATTTTAATTTTTCAAGCTGTCCTTGATCCTCTAAAAATATGATATTTGAAATTATTATTACTAACACTGATATACCAAATAATGTTTCTAATTTTTCTGTGAAAATTTCCTTTCAAGAAGCCAAGAGCAGATGTACTGCCTGTGAAGGGAACATCAAAAGAAGGTGTGTACAAAAAGAAAACAAAATTTTAAATGTGTTCTTTCAATCTAAAATACAACTTTGAAATAAACCAGAGTTCCAGTGTTTTGATGAGGAAGAAATTAGACAGAGCTACATCATTTCCACTGAACCTAAAAAAAAAAAAATATATATATATATATATATTAAGCATCTCCAACTAAAGGATGCTGTTACTAATGAGGACCTACACTAACTCATCATTAAAAAAAAATTTTTTTTAAGTGTGAGAATCTTAATGAAATTGTCACAGATTTTTATTTGAAGTACGTTAATTGTCCACTAAACTTAGCAAGTCTTTAGCTTTCTATCATATTCTGTGTATTTACTTTCTGGTGTCAAACTGTCCTGATTTTTAATTCTAACACTGTCACTTATTGTGTGACATTGAGTATAGTTAATCTGTCTCTCCCTGTGTTTCCTCATTTTTAAAATGGGAGTAATAATATCTCTATAGGGATGCCTCGTGGCTCAATCGGTTAAGCATCTGCCTTCAGCTCAGGTCATGATCCCAGGGTCCTGGGATCAGAGTCCAGAGTCAGACTCCTTCCTCAGCAGGGAGCCTGTTTCTCCCTCTGCCTGCCCCTCCCCCTGCTTGTGCAGCTCACTCTTTGTCTCTCTCTCTCTCTGAGAAATAAATAAATCAAATCTTTAAAAATAATAATATCTCTATAAAAGAGTTGTTGTGAGAATTAAATGAGATAATATATGTCAGGCCCTAGGAATAGTGCCTCCTATATATGAAGGGTTCAGTAAATGCTAGCCTATCGTGTTAGTGTTACAGTGTTTTAATCCTTTTTTTTAAAAAAATTGTTACTACTTTAGATCAGGTAATAATTTGTTGAGCAAGTACAAAAGTATGATTTCATTCATTTGTTTCAATAAATATTCGAAGTACCCCCCACAAAAATTGCCACCATTACTATCATCATCACATGTTTCTTATTTTATGTGAGGGTATGGTTTTCTCTAATCCAAAACAGCTATCAATATATTGTGTTACAAATTACTGAGAATCAGAACTCTCTCCCTCTTCTCTGCACAAAAGTAATTGTTATCTGATTAATCAAAAGATCATTACTAATAACCCCAGCTCTTACATTATATTTTTTATTTTTTATCTTTTTTTAGAAACTGTTTATTTTCCATCAACCTTATTTCCATTTTCTTGGCCTTACTAGAAGAGCAACTTAAGACCACTCGGGGGTTGTTCCTACCCATTCAGTGGCCTGAGCCGTGGGAGCTGTGGACCAGTGTTCAGTGGCAGGCTGAGCACTCCAGTCTTCAGTGGGGAACTACTGAATAGTCAAAGAGGGCACCTGCATGCCTTCAGACCAGTCTGCAACTTCAGATTGAGTAGCAGTAAACACAGGATCTGGAGCACTCCATTCACCCTGATAACATTTAAAGCACAACTAAACATTAGCATCAATAACTGGTAGAAATAATCAATTTTGTTTTGTCTATAATCAAGTCTTGCCCACAAATTGAAGGTCAATTAATTTTTGCCTACAATGTCAAAACTTCAAACAATCTTATATTATCATAAAGACATGTTTCTGCACGGTAGAGAGTATAAGTCAATAAGAGAATAGCTATGCTTAAATCTTGCCTGTTTTCTTAGGAGGGACATTAACATAAGAAATCAAATTTGCAATTCACCAAGAAGGATATGGCCTATATTGTCAAAGGAATTTATTTATTTACTTTTTAAGATTTTATTTATTCATTTGACAGGGAGAGACACAGGAGAGAGGGAACACAAGTAGGGGGAGTGGGAGAGGGAGAAGCAGGCCTCCCGCGGAGCAGGGAGCCCGATGTGGGGCTCGATCCCAGGACCCTGGGATCATGACCCGAACCGAAGGCAGATGCTTAATGACTGAGCCACCCAGGCGCCCCGTCAAAGGAATTTATTACACACAAATGGGTCTGTAATTTTTCCTCTAAAAAACAAAAGGATGGATTATATTTAGGTAAAATCTGGCATTAATAAACAAAGAAATTGACAAGAATTGGAACACACCACCTGAAGTCTTTGAATAATTCAAAAGACATAAAGCCTTCCATAAATAACTTAAATCCTTAAATCAGCTATTGAATATGAGGAGGCATAGGGAAACAGTTCAGTACAAAATACAAGGCAGATAATCTTTATAAAGCTAGCAAATATGTCACAAATCCACCAATCCTCTGCCTCACTTCCCAAAATTCTACCTCAAGTAACTATATTTCAAAATCATTCTTATTGCTCAGTTTGATGGAGCTTTCCACATAGTTTTATTTTACCAGATTTTTTACAGAGTTTTAGGATTTGAATTTCATAAAATCACAAGTGGATGCTTCTGATTTTTGTTTCATGTCAATCACTAATTCATTTCTTTTTGTGGTTTTATTTTGTTTTGTATTGGTTTTGTTTTATTTGCTACCTAAAAGTCTTTGTCAAAGCAAAAAGGTGATTTCCATATTTTCTAGGATGCCACATGTATCAAAACATTTTAAGTTATCAAACATATTTTAAGTTATATATTGACAGGATATAGGAAATTTCTCCTTAAGCTACAATCATGGACTGTGATAACAGCAGGTAACCAATATATGTTAAAGCCCCCTTGTTCATCTTAGTTTTCCCTGCCCTCTAATCTCATTAATCTAACCATGGGTAATATTGGTTCTGGTTTGTTTGTTTGTTTTCCTAAGATGAAAATAAAGGATATTGTCTTTTAATATTTAGTTCAAAGCATCCATCTTAAGAGAATATAAGCAGAGATGGTTTGGCATTAAATTATCTATATTGCTGGTTCTCAGGGAGGAAATGTGGCTAAAGTCTCCATTTATGTTCCTGCATCTTCCTGTAAAGGGGAAGGCCCATAGAGATAAGACCAACTGCAATCGCTCTAGGAAATGCCTTCGGTCTTGGTAATCAGTGACCAGTGATGATGAATTCAGAGAGGTGTGTAAAATAAATAAATTATCATCAAGAAGACAATCAGCACGTGCCAAGAATACAGAATGCACTTTGATTGTAGTGGTAAATGTTAAGAAAAATCTGTCATATGAACGAAGCATCTCAACAGCAAACCCAATCCTATTCTCAGCCAACCTTTCCACCTGTCAGCACAAACAATAAGAAATCCAAAACAGTGAATATGGAGAACTGAATGTTCCAACTTCTCTTACAGTTGTGTGATATAAAAACTCGAGTAATATTAGTACATTAGTGTCATTGCTTTCATGACCCCAACTGTCCACATTCCATAATATAGGACAGATAATGGATCTTATAATGTATAACCAGGTAGCTTAAAATTTGTCAAATTCATTGGCCAAGGTACAGAATTTTGTCCCGGATCTTAAAAGTGAAACTCATCCAGTTCAAGGTAGAAGTTTACAGGCTTCTGGGAATAATTCTTTTGTATTAGATGACAATGTTAATGAGAGAGAGAAATTAGGAACTTTGTCAAGAACTCTCACCCTGAAAACTAGAAGTAAAGTAATTGATTAAAAATATATTATTTAATAATAAGACGCAACAAGAAAATAGGTAAAAGAACTTTTTTAAAAAGTGAGAAATGAACTAAATTCTCAATTAGGATTAAATATTAAGAGTTAAAAATACTGAGATAAGACATGAGATTTGAAACATAAAGTCTATGCCAATAGAATAAAAAAAAAGAAAAGGAGTGTAAGAGAGATAATGGATTTTTTAAATGTTAATGTAAAAATAGAAAATGTAAAAATATGTAGGATTCAGGTTTAGAAACAGAATTAAGCACTAAAAGAAAAATAAATAATAGTAAAACTATAAAAGTAGAATGGGAAATATATTTTGAAACAATGAAAATACTATATTTGAGAATTAGAAAAAATATAAAACAAAAAAATTAAAATACACAATAGAACAGAAATAAAACATTTGAAATCTAATAATAACCAACATTTCTCAAGTGCTTTCAATTTATTGGTGTTCCTCTTGATCATGGACTGTGGCATAAATTAAAATTTCTATTTCTTTCTTTATATACTGTAATTTCAACTTTATGAACGCTACTCCTAAGTAACCTTTTGGCTTTTAACCATGATTGTCTCATTTCTAAAATGGGGATGATAATTGGACCTCCTCATATGGCTCTCATAAAACTCAAATGAGTTAATTCCTGTAAAGAGCTTAGAACAGTGGGCAGCCCGGATTCAAGGAGAGGAGACATAGATTCTGTCTCTTAATGGGAGAGTGACAGTGTCACATTGCAAAAGAGCAGGCAACGTGGGAGGTGTTGTGACCATCTTTTGAAACACAATCTGCCACAGGAAAAATATGTACAAAACATATAACAATAGTTACCAGAGGGAGTTAGTGAACACAGTGCATGAGATGAAATAAGAGGAAGATGGAAGAAATATGTAACTTTTTACATAGTTAAAAAATTTTTGAGTCAATTAAAAAAACTATTTTAAGGAAGCCATACTTTCTTTGAAACATGAAACGAATATTGATTAAATGGACAAATTTTTCCTTGGGCCCATTGGCTACATTTATGCTCCTTAATCTCCATGCCCAGAGAACATCTCACTCCACTTCCAGGCTTACATTTCCCAACAAAATGACTGAAATTCCACCAAGACGTCTTGCAGGGTTAGGCCACTCTTCTGGAATCACACCACAATTCAAACATTAAGATCACTGTGTGCGTTCATCCTAATATACTTGGTATGCTTCTTATAAGTTATAAGTTGAGGTGAGAATTTAGAATCTTCTAATCATCTTCTTTATAAGTATGTGATATATATTCTTTATAAGTAATGTCATATATGTTATTTTTAAAATATTATTAAAATATCTGATGCTTAAATATATTCAAAAACAAATACGTGCCACTGTATGTTATTAACATCTGGGAAGATTGATGCCTACCTGCCCTTTGCTCATACAAAACTTTAAGAAGATCTCCGTTTTAAATTTAAAGATCTCCTAACACACGGTTCTTTATTCAACTATGTAGAACTCAAGACAATAATTCTAGCCTCCCTCTGCCCCCAAAATGTATGAAACAAAAACTCAAATATAAAACTACAACATCCCTTACATTCATTTGGGTAACAGACTAGCTGGGGCATGCTATCATTCCCAGAATAGTACTAGCCTCTATCTTTCTATGAAGCTCCTTAATCCTACTCAGTTCAAAAACCAAGGCTCCAGGGAGCCTGGACAGAGCCTATGAGAGCCTTCCGGGACCCATCTTTGTCTCCTCAAATCCTGCCTCCCAAGGGCCTCTGCTAATCCCAGCGCATGCTTAGATCACACGTGTTGTTTTGATAGCTGGATTTCTGGGCCATTTTTTTGGTCAAAAATCCTCCCAGTAGCTTCCCAAAGATGCCATGGAGTAAGGTAAGCAAGTAGAAAAATAAGGTTGAAATAAGCAGTTGTTGCATAACAGAGTGTATCTCATAGGATCCATCTCCAAAAAAGTCAGTTTGCAATGAAAGCCCACTCTGGCTCTTTTAGTAAGATTTGATGATACCCATGTGCATTCCTGACTCAAGGGACACCATCTTATTCTTATTTCAGAGCATAATGAATTATAGTCATTAAATGTTAATATAAACCTTACAACAATAAAGTAACCTCCAAAAATATATACCATGTCAATTAGCATACTGAGGAAAAGTTTTTTTGGTTTGTTCTTATTTTTTTAAATTCATTAAGGGTTGTTTCTCAATTTATAGATGAGAGAAAGTCATTAACATACGCAAAGTGTGACCATTCATTAAGGAAAATGACGTGTGGCCTAGGAAATTCCATGCTTTCCTTTGTGGTTCTATCCACCACTGAGCTGCCTGCCATCCCTTCTACAGTATCTATCTTTTCAAATATTTTCCTTTAAAAGAAATCTCATTATATCCAATACCTAGGCCAAATCAAGCATTGCAGTGTATAATAATTTTCCCATATTTTCTGATAGGTGCATTTCACCAAGACAAATACTATATCTGGTGTTCAGTTACAGCAACTGGAAATGTAACAAACTTTACACCATCTCCCAAACTAATCAGGATGCTTAATGGCTTTTTAGATACATGTGGATGCAAGATCATGATGTCCCCATAAGCTCATACAGTAATTTTCCCCCTTTTTTCCTCTCTTTCTTCTTTTTTTTAATAAATCTCAAAGCAAAAAAAAAAAAAACTCCATCAAAGTGTTCTAGAAAAAGAGCCACATTATTACCCATTTGTCAGTCTAAATTATATGCCTCTATCACCCTCCCCGCCTTGAAAATAGACTCTTTAATAAACACAGGAAGGAAAAATAAATAGGTTAACCAGGAGAAAGGTCATGCCTTGTCTGTTGTAATACAGTCTGATCACCCAAAGTGATTGATTTCTTAAAAGAATCCATATCTGTGACTCTTATAGACATCCTGCCATCCTACAGCCATCTACAAGGTGGCTTACACTTCGAAGGTCACTCAGACTGCTTGAGTCCCTGTGGTTCTCTCAGGAAATCCAAGAAGTTCAGTAGTGTCACGTTTTTTGTGGAGTGAGGCTTTTCAGTCCTTTTTTTCTCCCCTCAGGAAAAAAAAAAAAAAAAAGAAAAGCTATGAAAATGGAAGTGTTAAATAAGAATGATTTAACAATACTATGTATTTTTGCAAATCAATACCTTGCCTCCGTTCTTGAGGTAAAATCAAGGAAAACTATTTTCCTTATAATAAATCTATTTCTGTTTCTCTCTCCCTCTGAAAAAAACACGTAATGAAAATTAAGTACACTTGGCCCTTGACCCAGTCAAAACAGAGCTAATTCAAAGGAACCATTGATTATTTTTGACTGCTTAGTATAAGAAAACAACCACTTTATGACTTCTCCTCCATTCTTGTCTAGTACAATCTTTCTTCTCTTCCACATAAATTCTTTCTCCTCTGCCCCAAGAAACATAGTAATGTAGGATTCCTAACACTGTCTTAAAATCAGTGAAGTCATAAGCAGTGAGTTTCTACCACAGCTGCTGCCTGATCGACCTTATTCCTCAAGTAAAACAATACAAGAATATTTTTCTTTTATTTATTAACCAGAAACAGAGAAAAGTAAAAAATTCACTCACACTATGCCAATTTTTTTCCCATCTATCTTGTTCTGATCTTTTTCATAACACTAACTCTTCACTACTATTGTTACTACCACCACCACTACTGGTAATTATTTAGCATGGAAAAACTAAAATTTAGTACAATGCAATTAACCTTAGTTTCCCCTAATAATCTAAGCTCTCTCTTTATGTAATTCAGTCTCTGTTTGTATGACTCCAACAAATCTTCCATGCTCCATTCATCCCTCCCCTCCTCCTCTTCAAGATGGCATCAGGTGAATGGGGAAGGGTGTGACATACAAGGCATTAGGTGGGGAAAGAGAGCCAAAATTGCACTACTCAGGTAAATATTTAATCACATTTATTTTTATTTTTTGGTGTGAGGGATGATTTTTTATTTTTTGCTGGCTCTGATGGCTGAAGTCCTTGAACTCAACCATTTGCCTCCAGTCATATAGTATCAGAATGCTACCACCTCTACACTCTACCTCTCTGAACCTCCACAGCTCTCCCCAGAGCACAGAGATGTTTCCAGATCCCCTTAGTAACCAGCTATCTGAAACTGGGATATTGAACAAACCCAATTGTGATCAAAACACAACTTTTTAAAAATTCTTTCTGTAAACATTTTTTAGATTAAAAAAGTCTTCTTCCCCCCCGCCCTTAAGACTCTTCAACACTTAGAAACAATTCTTTAGTCATTACAACTCACAAAACTTCCCAATTTGACAAATTAAGCTCTTCTAATGATAATCAAAACTCAAAACATGACTTTAACTAGCATCTCCTCTCCTCCCTCTTGCTGGGGCCTGAGGTGCCCGCTTGCAGTGGAGCGTCAGGGTCCTCCTCTTTCTGTGCTTAATCGTACTCCTTTTCTTCCACGAGCTTAGTAAGGAAAATTAGAACTCTCCTAGGTTGGGCCCAGAGGAAGAAATGATGAAGGGCAGTGGTAGGTCCCAGTGGTAGGTTGTCTGGTGAGAAGGTCTTCTGGGAAAGGTGTTTAACACTGACTCTTCTTTTTTTTTTTTTAATTTTTTTATTGTTATGTTAATCACCATGTATTACATCATTAGTTTTTGGTGCAGTGTTCCATGATTCATTGTTTGTTCATAACACCCAGTGCTCCATGCAGAACGTGCCCTCCTCAATACCCATCACCAGGCTAACCCATCCTCCCACCCCCCTCCCCTCCAGAACCCTCAGTTTGTTTTTCAGAGTCCATCATCTCTCATGGTTCGTCTCCCCCTCTGACATACTCCCCTTTTCTTCCTCGCCTGTTATCTTCTTCTTTTTCTTTTTTCTTAAAATATGTTGCGTTATTTGTTTCAGAAGTACAGATCTGTGATTCAACACTGACTCTTCTTTACAGGGGAGCTCATGAGCTCCTTGGAGATTGCCTTCACTGAAAACCTCCACTTCTGTCCCTTTGATCAATGCTCTTCCTGGGCCCCTAACTTTCAGTGTCTCATTCAATTTGGACTCTCACTACTAAAAGTCCCTTAATCCTCCCAATTCTGGGCAAGATCTTCTTCCACATGGGCTACTTGGGGAAACATACATGCTTTGTCCCAACAAGCTCTGGAAGTGCTAGCCAGTTCTCACACTGTCACCTCTACCTTGCTGTCATAGACAGGCACAGTTCTTTACAAAACCCAAGTGCTGGGAATGCATTTCAAACTCTGAGTGATCCCATTAAATCCCCTCTCAAACTGAGCCTTAAGTGAAAGAGATAGAAACACTTCCCCCTTCACAGACACATGCATGCATACACACATATACACATCCCTTTCCCCCTCAACAATCTCTTTATATACACTTTATCTACCTTTTCCTAGTCTTGCTGTAGATGAGGACCCCTAGATGAGAGGCCCATGAGATGTAAAATTTGGTATTTTCCATTTCTTTTGTAAATTCAGTATGTTGTAATCTAGAGTCTCATTTTAGAATTTTACATAATTTCTATTTGTGTGAGTCCCAATACCTGAATTGTGCTTCCTTTTACACATCTAACTATTCTCTTTGACTTATGCCATCCCCCAAGTGTTATGCTATGCTGCAGCATTGACTGACGGCTGATTTTCTCCTAAGTTCTTGTAGTCTTCCTAATAAGTTCAGAGAAGCTGGCCATACACTTCAGTATCCCTGGGCTGCTTCCCATACTATTTGGTGGTACCGAAGCAAAACTCCTCCACATGAAAGTTTAAAGGAGGGGAAGCAGGGAATCAGACATCCTGTTGACTGACTTTCCTATCTCCTTCTGTCTTCTTGCCCATAATCCACCAGGATCAGAAAGGGCGGGGGCGGGGGGGGCTTTCCTTTAGTTCTCTTTCTGAGGGGCTCTGCCTGTCTTCTCATACCCTTTCATTAAGACTGCCAGGCATTTTTACCTGGGAACAAAGCCATAGTATTTCTGCCAAGAATATTGTAATAAGCAGCGGGTCTATTGAAGCAAATGTTCTCTATTACATATATTGACACTATGATTGCCTGAAATTTTGCCCTTATAAAATCATGAAGTTGTTTTTTTCCTTCCCCTTCTAATTGCTAAAGTAGGAAATATGACCACCTCTATAGTTAAATCCCAACTCTCACCAACAGATCACTGAGACAGAATTTCTGAGGCTGGGGCTGGGGATCTTATTCCCCACCCGCCATGATTCTGTTAGTCAACCATGCTTGGCAACTACTACTTTCTATCATTAAAACTGAAGTCTCTAAAGAAGTTATAAACTACTCTACAGAGAAGAAATATTAGGTATAGACAAAGAGAATCCTCTGTAAGACTTTCAGTTTTAATCTCTTCCACATTTCCAGCAATTTCCAGAATATGAGGATTCATGGACGTTTCTAAAGTTTTGCTCCTGATCAATAATCAATATAAGCCTATGAATTAAGTCTTAATTTTTGGAAAGTCAAACACATACTACTGTATAGAAGTTTACATAATACTTTCATAACAATAATGGGAATTGATTTTGGGGTGAAATTTTTTTATTGCCTTACCTTCATCTGTAGGAAAGTCATAGAAAGCATTAATAGATTTTTATATACATTTTCTAAAATGCTAAAGGAACAAAAGCTGAATAGCATTTTGACAAAAAAAAAAAATGTGATTCTCACATGGTAAGAGAATTCAAAATCCTCTTGATGTCCAAGGGATATATGCTATGTGAATGGAATACACCCAACGTTTTTAATGCCTAAGCCTCACAATGTAAGTCAGAAAGAAGAGGATGTTATTATCAAGAAGCTTTTGAGGATGAGAAAGAGTCTTCATTGTACCTATTCCAAAATACACTTGCTGATTTTACACAATGACACAAAAAGAGACTTAGGATAAAAATTTATAAAAGGACTTACGGGCACCTGGGTGGCTCACTTGGTTAAGCGACTGCCTTCGGCTCAAGTCATGATCCTGGAGTCCCGGGATCGAGTCCCGCATCGGGCTCCCTGCTCAGCAGGGAGTCTGCTTCTCCCTCTGACCCTCCCCCCTCTCATGTGCTCTCGCTCTCTCAAATAAATAAATAAATAAAATCTTTAAAAAAAATTTAAAAGACTTCTATAATAAAAAAAAGACGTCTATCTTAAGAAGTTATACCTCCTCGTGCTAGCCTCTTTTGAACAAATAAACTTGAATAGTTCAGATACATCTCAAAAATTCCTAAATCATAATCTGAAGATGGTTCTAACATCAATTGTTCCTGCAAATAACATTAGGGGGACCTTTTGTTGTCTCTATAATATACAGTCACTGCTTCTGCTACAGCTTATGCTTCAAAATTTAGAAGGCAAATATAAAATATTTAGAGGAAAAAAATAGAGAAAACAGACTGTATCATGTTTACCCCTGGATTAAGGGAAGCTATTGCTATCTTTCCCAGAGTTAAATATATTATACCCTGAGGTTTTAAGAAACTACTTACAAAGAAATTAATTCTAACTCTATAGTTATGTAGAATAGTGATTTCCAAACTTATGTGAGAAACAAGTCCCTTTAGCAATCTAAAATCAAGGGAAAGTAATCAGAAGTTTTGTTTTAGGTGTTCTCTCCACAATAACACTTTTAATCTCTTTTATGCCCATTTTTCTTGCAGTCTTTTAAGATCAGTAACATTAGTAAATGTTTCAGCTCTCCAACAGTCTCAGAGCATTTGTAGCTGTATCTTCATTAGAACCATCTTATAGCTCACAAGCTCAGTTCTGGGGTATTTTATTTTATCTGGACACATTAGATCTTTAAGAGACTGATAGCATTTCTCATAGATGTTACTTAATGGGTTTAACACTATACCTCTGCAAATGCATATTTGAGTTAACCTGTACTTTAAACAGCTTAATTGGAACTTAATTGCTGGACTTCTCTTCCCCAAAAAGTTGTCCTTAATGGAATTCATACAGTAGTGGAATTAAATGAGGTGATTCTAAATAGTTGTCGGGAGTCGTAGCTACCTTATTGAGGACCTACTGGGATTTCTTGACTACGACATCTGTCTTTACTCTACATCCATTACCATAAAATAAAGTAAAATTCACCTTAAATAGACAGATAGCCTTTTTTAGGTTATCAATTCCATCACATTCTCAAAAGTGGTCTCCAAGATAGTGTTTCCCACTCCTACCAGGGGGTACAAAGGCAATCCATATGAGTTGAGAAGAAAATATTAAAATTTCTATTTATTTTTTTATAAAAAAATTAAGCCTTATCAATTTTCTAGCACTTAATATTCAGAAAAACACTCACATTCTCATCCATCCACGTATTAGATAGTCTGTCACAAATAGGAGATGAGGTACCTTGAGGGAAAAGAGTTGTTCCTCAATGTGGAGGGGTTAAAAATAGTGTCACACACGTGTGCTTGCCTATAGTGTAGTGGAGAGAGCAGACTTGAAGTGCGACTAGCTGTGTAGATTTATGGATTTTTTTTCTAGTTTTATCAAAAGAACTCATAAACTAGACAGTAGTTTAAAAATACTCCTGCAGGGGCACCTGGGTGGCTCAGTCGGTTGAGCAGCTGTCTTCGTCTTGGGTCATGATCCCAGGGTCCTGGGATTGAGCCCCACATTGGGCTCCCTGCTTGGCAGGGAGCCTGCTTCTCCCTCCCCTTCTGCTGCTCCCCCTGCTTGTGTTCTCGTGCGCTCTTTCTCTCTCAAATAAATAAATTTTTAAAAATAAATAAATAAAAATAAAAATACTCCTGCAAAGACCACAGCTTGACTACGATACTAACAATGTAAACATGGGTGAACAATAAATGGCAGAGTGGATACTATTCCTTACATGAGATTTTCACTATAGAATGCAAAAAAAATAATAATCTGGCTACCAAAAAGATTGAATTTATCAAAAATGGTATTTGAAATATGGATTTACATTTACTATGATTAGCAATGGCCCATTTTAACTCTTTGTAGTGCCATAAACTATCAACAAATGATACCATCATTGATTGGCAAGATATTTAAAATAATTTATTTATTTATGCTTAGCTTACTTTATATTTCTGTGTATGTTTTTAATGCACATAATATAGTAGTAAAATGGTGAATGTATTTAATATATAAGCAAGTAAATATATATAAAGATGTCTGGGGAATGTATTCTAAAAATATTTTACCCACAAATGTATTACTAAAATAGTTTACAGATCATTGACCTACAAAAGGGCCGAAAGAAGAGCTACAGTAGAAAATATCAAGTAACCCATAAATAAGGTATATATATATATATATTTTACTGTTTTCATACTTATTCTAAATACAAGTGTGCTTTATGTTTTGGGAATACACAACAAGCTAAAAATAATAAGTCCCACACTGAAGATTTGACTTAGAGAGAGCTTAAAAGTTCTAAATATCCCTTTTAGCTTCCTTTCTTCAGCACATTTGTTCATTGCCCAATTTAAACTAAATAAGGAGCTACTCCTGAGATCTTAAAAAAAAAAAAAACAGCAATTTGAGCTATAATACAATTAGGTCTCCTCTCTGTTTCTGGTTTAAGGAAAGCCACACTTCCTTAATCCCAGATTAAAATATGCCCTGAGGAACTATGGGAGTATTAGCAGGAAACTATCTCTGTACTAATTTTACTGGCTATGCTTGAAATTAGGGCCCAGCCCACAATGCCTGGGATAGAGTGAAGGAGTTTTCACCAACATTAGCTCTTCGAAGGAAGGTTGAGGTAATGATTGCCATCACCTGAGTGCAGCAGAAGAAAAAAGATGGGAGAACTAGAAGATCAAGCACTTTAACTCTAGAAGTAGCAAAAACTCCTGTGATTATAATACAATCCAAAACAAGACATCTCTGAGCCACTTACCACCCAATCAAATATCTCATCCTTTTATAGAAGTTAAAATATTCGCAGTGAGTTGACCTTTTCACTTTACTATGAGTTTCCCTAAGGGTAAATCTTTCGTAGAAATAATTTGATTGAGGGTTCCTACTCCAAGGGTGGCAAAAACCTAGCTTTCCTTTGCATATGAAAGCTGCCTTTTCTTGTCTCCTATAATTTTAAAAGGTATTTTAAAAATGTTCCTGAGACCAGACTTTATGTGCAACATGTCACGAGAGAGTGAATATTTATGATCGAACTGCTCTTCTAAAATGTATCATAAAATCAGGTTTATAGTAAATGTTCTTCAGACCATTAGCTACCGTAATTCTCTAGTCCTTTTCTTACTGTTTTGTTAATAGTGTACAATCCTCATTACTACTAACCATTACTTGTTAAATACAGAGCCATCCACTATAAGCCAGATTCTCCTCCTGCTCCCTGTTTTACAAAATACCTGTAATAAATAGCCTCAAGACCCATCTGTCTAGGATTCTTGAGGGCCCTCTCTCCTAGGAACAGGGGAAAGGGGCTTAATGGTCTCTTCAGTACTTTTCCATTACTAGAACTTAGTAAGCCTCAAAACTGGGTTTAGAGTTATAATTCATATGGCCAAAAAAAAAAATTTTTTTTTAAATGAACTAATCTGGTAACTTGCTGTGCGGAAGGAAAAAAAAAAAGGAAATTGACATTCAGAAAGGACAGAGAAAGATTGGAAGAGGAAAACCCAGAAACAAAAGAGAGGCCCTTTCCTTCATCCATTATTACTTTTGATGTCAGTGTCACCTTATAAAGTCCAGTTAGTAAAACTGACAGCAGTGGGTTTGTTTTACTTTCAGGCTCAGTCGTGTGCTATCAAGAGTAAATGGAGGCACCTTCTAGAGGTCTCTGACAATCCCAGAGGAAATCTTTCTGCTTCCTCACTGAAGCCCAGAGGGGGAAGACTCATGGCAGTTCAGCTGAATCAGATTGCTTATGTGATGAGGATGGACAGCAGGAGGAGAGCAAAGCGATTCTGCACAGTGGATGGCGAATAATCAGAGAGAAGACAGATAGCAGAAACTTCAAGGACTCAAGGGACACCATCTGAAGCAAAGTGACATTGATATCAACATCTAGGAAATGATAGAGGCAGATAAATTGCTCCGGCAAGAAAAAAAGAGATAGGATGACCCAGTTTAAGCAAAAAGTAATTTGCTAATCACGAGGTAAAGAAATAACACAATGGGCTCGTCTCTCCACTCACACACAGCGGGTATAGCCATTATCCAGATAAAGAAGTAGACAGAAAAGGAGCTCCCCTCAAATGTAACTGGTGCTCGAACCACAGAGGGCTTCTTCAGAACAAGAGCTCACCCCAAAGAAAAATTGGCAGCCAGTGCCACCTGCAGAGGAAAGATATATCTTCCTCAGGCACCAACTCTCCAAAGCTGACAGGCTGATATATTCTGCTGAATAAATCGAAAAACTCTCAAGGGGTCTAAAAAAGGTAGTCTGAAGTAGACTGCAGGGCAGGGATCCGATCAAGTTAAGAATGTCAGGAGCCTGTGGTAACATCCGCACCAGGAAAAAAGGCCCCCAGACTCTGAGTTAAGTGCAAATGAGAAAATATCATGGGGGTTTTGTTTCTTTGTGTGAGTGTATTTTGGAATTTTTTTTTCCCAGTGGTTGTATGTTGTGATTTTTTAAAAGATACAAAACTGCAAATGGTTCTTTTCATATATGGAGAAAAGCGGACACAGAAAGTACTCTTTCCTGAAGCACCTATCAGGTGCATTACTTTCTCCTGAATTTTTTCTTCAGCTTTTCTGACCCCACCTGGAACTGACTTTCCCTCCTTCAGCCTCTGCTCAAGCCCTGCCTCCTTCCTAAATCTCTCCTGAATGAATCTTTCATTGATCCTTCTTCTCCCTCAAATCGTAATTTGCTTATTGCTTGAGCCATTCAATGCAGAGCTTAATTAAATACTGTCTCGCCTTCTAATTGCTTCCTCTGGGTAAATGTCACTTCCCAAACAAAACTACAAGATCTTCAAAAGCAGTGTTATGTCCAACACACATATTCTATTCCCTCGGCCAAGCTGGACATCCATACTGAGGGTTCGTCTTTTATCATCTAATTTGAGGAGTGTGAGGAAGGCCTCCTTACTCAAAAATATCTCCCCTCTCCTGTGTTGATTTTCTTTAAGCCAAAGTATTCATTCCTCATCCTGAGGTTCCTAGGATGATTTATACATTACGCTATTCCGTAATGACACGCAAAGGTAAGTAATCCTTGGGACTCCCAAGACCTGAGTTTGACTTCTAACTCAGTCACTCCTGATGATGCAATCTTGGCAAGTTATTTATATCTCCAGTGGTTTTGTTCTTCTACTAAAGGGGGAAATAACATTCTAGTCATGATCGTATGACAACTGAAGGAAAAAATGCACGGAATATTTAGCCCATAGTAAGCACTTAGTAAGCGTTAGCTTTGTTAGCAATAATAATAACAGTAAGCGCTGAGAGATAAACTGTGGATGGTCTGAGATTTAACCCTAATTGCACTCTGACAACCGATCCTGCCAGTTCCATGGCTGCTACGAGAGGACACTACACTGCTGCGTCAGGGACAAAGGACTTCGCTACTCACAGCGCAGCAAGAAGCCTGCGCATTCTGTTTACATTGCTTCCACTCACTCCTCAAAGTTCCATGAGTTCTGGGTCATCGTCCAGAAACTCTGAGCCTAGGAAACCCAAATCTCCTATAATGGGCTGCAAGCAAACCTTCCTGACTTTTGCTCTGGAGGGGGAATATTATCCTTTCTATAATCTATAAAACCCTCTACTCCAGAGGGAGACATTCTATCTTCTGAGGCAGTCAGCTGTACAAACATCCCTAAAAAAATAAGCCAGGACCAAGACTGTAAGTGCCATCGTTCTCAATGTGTACAGGAAACAAGCAACCCATGCAGAACTGGCTCCCCACAAAAGTTATCCCCTACTAGCAAGGACCTTACAATCTGTACGAAAAGACAGAGAAGTAAATTTAAATATTGAAGGAGAGGGAAATAGGTACTATTCAGAAAACCACTGGATACAATAAATGCATACAATAAACAAAATACCATGTAGCTTTACAGGAGTGTGGAGCCATGTATTTACTAAAATGAAAAATGTTTCTGATACATTGTTTATTGAAGAAAGTGGGTCTGAAAGGTAAGCATAGTCCACTCCCATTAATATTTGCAGCTAAATCATTTATATGGTATCTTGTCAGTTGTCAACAAGTAAATTTATTTATAGAAAACATTAACTTCATAATATATGATATTTATATATACAGGTATCTCCCACTTTCCAAAAGTTCGTATTACACCACTTCACTTTTTAGGAAAGCCCTACATTAGTACCTGTTTTCACTAACCGAAACAAATCTCAAGAAGATTTTCACTTTTACGAAAAACTGCCAAAGTAAAAACAGCGTTCAGTGTTTGTTCACCGGCACCCCGAACGGCAGAGTGGCACAGCCAAGCTCCTCCCCCAGGAACGACACGCAGCATCTCAGCATCAAGCCCCCTTAGCTGTGAACTGTGTCAGTGAGCATCTGTGCTTTACCTTGATCTTTTTTGTGCATCCTAGCGAGATGTGTCCTAAGGTATCAGAAAAGCCAAAGAGAGGTTATATTTGGGGTCTGGGAACACTCAAGAATTTTTCCACATAAATTAACGGTAATTGCTTCTTCTCTCTACACCATTTAGGCTTTCGAAAGGTTTCATAAGGATGCTCAACTTTTGGATAGCAGAGGGAACTTACATTGTCCTGGAATGATATAAGGTTGGTCACGCCCTCCAACTTAAGAGCTGGGCATAAGACGTTATCTAAAAAGGACAGGGAATCGAGGCAGGCTTCCTAGAGGAAGTAATGATTGAGTAGAATTTTAATTAGATGTAAAAAGAAGAAAATTCAGTAAAGACAGATGTGAACACACTAAAGTCAGAAAAGCACAATGTATTCATGAAACGGTAACACTGCATGTTGTTTGATGTAGCTGGCATAAAAGATGAATGTGAAAAAATAGTAGAAAGTGGGGCTAAAAAGGTAGCCATGGACCAGATTAAAATAGCAGCCAATAATGTGCACGAAAACGTCGGGAGATCCAAGGCAGACCTTACCTATTTCAGAGTTCTGCCTAGAGCAGGCCCCTTTCAAAAAGCCAGGTTCAACGCTGTGCATATGCTGCTGCTTGCTGGAAGTTCTCTCCATCCCTGGGCTACATTCAGGTCTACAACTAGTACAGGATATCTCCACCTGGATTACCCGGGGCACATCAGATCTGTCACGTCCAAATAGGATACATCATCCCTTCTTCCCCCATATACCTACTCCTTTTTCTCTGTGTCCTTCTCAGGGACTGACACTGCCATGCCCCCTGCACCCCATACCAAAACCCAGTTCTCCGTCCATTCTCCTTACCACCATTCCCTTCCCTCGCCACAGGCCAGTCAGGCATATTTTCCTTCCGCTACATCCACCATCTCTTAGTTCAGCCCCTTGCCATGACTCTCCGGATGCCTGTAGCAGCCTCCTGCCAGGTCCCTACAGTGCACGTCCTACACAGCCACCAGGACGGAAGTGCTAACGTGCTCATGTTCACCAGTACCTACAAGGTAGAGTTCGCGTTCCTTCTCATGGGATGTGAACTCAGTCATGAGCTGGCCTGTTCTACTTCTCCTGCTTTGCCCTGCCTGCAGCCCTAGAGGCACTCTGCAGTTCGGACATTGTAAACTACGAAGGTTCCTCAGAAAATACCATGTCCCTCCATTCCTTCTAGTCTTCTCAGTGGCTATAGCCTCTGCCCAGGACGTTCCGTCTCTCCTCCCAGCACCCCTCATCCTTACCTTAGCCACCTGGGGAACTATTTGTTATCCTTCAAGATCCAGATGAAGCTTCTCCCAGACAGTTAAGTGCTTCTTCCTGTGCAAGCAACTAGTGTTACATGGAGCTTGCAGCAGAGATGGTACAAATACAGCAGCCAACACATTGCTTTGATTATTTGTTTACATCTCTCTTTGATATAAATATTTACTAGTTTGGGAAATCCTGGAAGGCAGGGAAAATATCTTACTCTGCATTTTTAGTGCTCACCACATTATGGATACCTTATAAATATTGGTTAAATGATTGGCTGGATGGATAAATGGGTAGATAGATGGTTTCTAGTTATTTGCCTATATTAACACAACTCAAATTGCTAAAAGAATTTTTCCAATAGAAGAGACATGTTGTCTTAATCCTAGCTCACCTAGTACCTTTGTATCTTCTTTTTAAACACTTTCACATGCATACCCACATACACACACAAGAAATTGCCTTAAAGGAAGGTCTTCTCATCGGAACTATGCTAAACATTCACCAAAGCCAAATATATTCATGAAATGTAATAATTATTTAAAGAACAGGGGCTCTTGGGTGGCTCAGTTGGTTAAGCAAATGCCTTCGGCTCAGGTTGTGATCCCATTACAGAACCTGGACTGGATCGCCTGACGGAAGAACCAAGTGGCACTCAGAGATCTTGGAGGTTAGGAGGTTTATTTAATGCTGGTGGGCTCGGAGGAGAGTGGTCTCCAAAGGTCTGAGCCCCAAGCACAAACAAAGGGGGCAATTTATATACTTTTACTTCCGCATAGTGGGCACTTTTGGTGCGTGCTCAAAGCAGGGCAGGAAGGAGAGCCTGGAAGAGCCCCTGGGCAAGGACTGGGACTCTCTCGCTGGCTCAGTCGGCCATCTTAGGACACAGAGTTCCCTTATCAATCCCAGGGTCCTGGGATCGAGCCCCTCATCGGGCTCCTTGATCGACAGGGAGCCTGCTTCTCCCTCTCTCTCTACCTGCTTGTGCTCTCTGTCAAAGAAATAAATAAAAAAATCTTTAAAAATAATAAAGAACATTTAGCCAATTATAGTTCTATTTATTGCATGTTCACTATAAGCCTTATGTATCTTATCTTACTATGATGTATGTATTATTATTCCCACTTTATAGGTGAGGGAACTGCCTGTTAGAGCCCGTAAAGACACATAGCCAGGAAGGGGCCAGACTGGGACCTGAAACCATGAACGCCTAACCTAAAGTCAATGTTTTCATCCCCTCTAGAATCAAATCATCAAAAGTTACATTAGGAAAAACAGCATGAGGGATGTGACTTTCTCTTTCATAATTATGTAAACAGTATCAGTATTTTCTTGGACATGTTAAAGATAGGATTTAACCAACAACTCTATCCTGAGTACAGCTGGAAAGCAATAGCAGAACTGGTCAATATGAAAATTCATTTTATACCACACAGTTTACACTGCCCCATTTATAATTTGTTTTTTAAAAAAAAAGACGAGTTTGCCAACAATAATCTGTAATTATTTTTGCAATGAATATGAATAAGACAGCAATGTTTCTGTTTCAGGCCATGTTCTCTAAATTGTTTTTAAACAATCCAAAAACACTCCTAGCAGGTTAGAGAACAGAATTCTCAGTAAATATTATCATAAGTGTTTCTAGTTTTAAGAAATGATTTCTTTTGTTGTTTTTTTTTCCTCTAATGAGAATGAAGAATACAAATAAATTGGAGCTTAGCTACACTATGGAGAACCTTTTGTATAGAATTTGGTTTGCTCAGCTTTGTTTTAAATAACTGCTTAGAGTAGTAACAAGAAGCTCAAAATAAGAAAAAAACACATACACCTTACCTTTAATGACACTATGGTAGGCAGCCTCCAGGGTGATCCAAAGATTCCTGCCTCCCAGTGTTCACACTCTGGTGTAGTTCCCTCCACACTCATGGTTGATCTGTGTGACCAACTGAATACAGAAGTTATAATATGTGACTTACAAAGCTAGGTCATAAAAGATATTTTTGTTCCTCTATCTTCCTTTCCTTCTCTCCCATTCCCTCTCACTCTGGGGGAAGCGAACTTCCATAACATGAGGCTAGACCACCTGCCTCTCAAGCAGCCCTGTGGAAAGGTGTACATCGTGAGAAACTGAGGCCTCCTGCCAAGAGCCAGTGAGGAACTGAGGCTTCTGGCCAACACCATATGAGTGAGCCATCATGGAAGTGATCTTCCAGCCTGTCAACTTCCAGATGATGGTAGCCCTTCTCGACCACATGAGAGACTCTGAATCGAAGTCATCCAGATTAGCTGCTCCCAAATCCTGACTCTCAGAATCTGCGCAAGAAAATAAATGTTTGTTGCTTTCAGTTGCTAAGCATTGAGGGGAATCTATCATTTGGCAGTAAGTGCATGACAAAGACACCTCTCAGAATTCACACCCATATAAAGTTTTCTTCCGTGTGGACCTAGCCATGTGTCTCACATTGGCCAATGTCATATTAGCAAGCATGATGCAAGCAGAGGCTTACACACTAAGTCTCATCCTCTTGGCTCACTTCCTTTTAAGAGCCTAGCTGCCATTCTATAAGGAAGTCCCAGTGATCCTGCTGGAGAGAGAGGCCATGTGAGGAACCAAATTGTCCCAGCGAAGCTTCTAGTTGACAGCAGCTGCATGAGTGATCCCAGCCAACACTATGTGCAGCAAAAGAATCAACACAGAACCACAAGAGAGAACCAATGTTGTTTCAAGCCATCAAATTTGGAGGTATTTTGTTACACAGAACAGATAACTGAAACACAACCTTAGCACAAAGTAATTTACCGGAAAACACACTGCAAACTATAAAACTATTTTCTAAATAAAGAGATTTTTAATTCTGCCATACGATAATCTTCTATCCTTGATTTCAACCAGATAAGGCAATTGACTTATACAACTGAATCACACAATTAAGATTTCTTACCATAGAAAGGGTACATCTTACAGATCACAGTAATTAGCTATTCTTATACTACATCTAATGTTTGGTTTTTCCCTAAAACAGCATTTCCTTTTTTTTCTTAAAGCTTTTACTTATTTGAGAGAGAGAGAGAAAGAGAGAGAGAGTGCATGCACAAGCTGGGGAGGTCGGGAGGGGCAGAGGGAGAGGGAGAAACAGGCTCCCCACTGAGCAAGGAGCCTGATATGGGACCCGATCCCAGGACCCTGAGATCATGACCTGAGCTGAAGGCAGATGCTTAACTGACTGAGCCACCTAGGCACCCCAAACATCATTTCTTAAATTGTGACATGGGGTCCATGGATTAACTTTAGGGGCCACATGAAACAGATGCCAAAGTCTTTGTCTTCAATTTTTTCTAGATACATTTGTGATAAAAGTCGAACAAGACTTTGCGATATATATCCTATTTATAACACGCTAAGTTATTAAAGCATTGTTGACTCCAGATAATATAGCATAGCAGTACACCATCTGTACTGTACATGGTCACTTAATTTATATCCATTATTGTTTTCTTGCTAAGATATATAGAATATTTTTCCTTTGGAAAGAATAAGAGAGATCTTAAACTGGCATTATTTTTATAGACATATGATTTTTAGAAATTGTTTTATAGAACTTAGATGTAAAATACCAAAGAAAATAAAGTGTGATAAATTTTCTATATTTTTAGATTTTACTTCTATAATTGAACATAAATTAAAAACAAAAGTCTCAGTGCTTTAGGTGTTAAAAGATCTTTTCCAATAAAAACGAAGCCAACAAAATTCAAAGAGTATCTTATGTCTGCCCATGATACATTAGACAATGTGAATCTTCATGAAAAGACTGGATTTCAAAAGGCTGGGATTTTACTAACTCTTGGATTTGCCCCAACACAAAAGTCTTGTCTTGAAGCATTTGAAAAGAAGCTACACCTGACTGAAAAGATCTCACTGAAGCCATGTGTTCTGTTATGTGACTTGGAGCAGAAAAATGATAATGAAGCAGTGTCCTTATAAAATAATGTCCCTGACTCCATGAAGCAGGTCATGAATTATAGGCAGCTATGCCATTTCCATACACCTGAATGAAACCATCCGGAGCTCTTAGTGTAGCTAAAAATCTGTTGCTTACATTAATATACACTGATTTGGTGAGGTTTTGGGGGGATGTTGTAAAGGCCATCTTTAAAATAGGAAAATGTTTCTGGGCGCCTGAGTGGTTCAGTCGGTGAAGTGTCCGACTCTTGATCTCAGCTCAGGTCTTGATCTCAGGGTCGTGAGTTTAAGCCCTTAAAAAAAAATAGGAAAATATTTCTTTATCAAGAAAATATCTGTCTTGAAAAAAATCATGATAATCTTTCAGAGATGCAAAGCCACAAATTTTAGTGTCCTTCCTTAAAGAAAGGAGCTCCACATATCACCAGGATTCATTGCTTCCAATAGCCTTATTCCCTGGTATCAAAGATTGCCAACACCCATGAAAAAATTCACAGGTGTCTCTCTGAAAATCATTAATATGAACAGAGTCGAGGCCTTTACTATGTAGAAGTTCAACAGCATTCAAGAGGATATAGTGTAAAGAGGCCAACCGAAGTGGATTTCAGTTTCATATTGGTCACTTACTAATAGCGTGATCTTGAGCAACTTTTCTAACCCCTCTGAGTCTTGAGTTTTCCCATCTGTAAACTGATAATAATACCTATCCACGGGCACCTGGGTGGCTCAGTCGGTTAAGAGTCTGCCTTCCGCTCGGGTCATGATCCCAGGGTCCTGGGATCAAGCCCCATGTCAGGCTCTCTGCTCAGCAGGGAGTCTGTTTCTCTGCCTGCCACTCCCCCTGCTTGTGCTCTCTCTCTCTCTCTCTCTCTCTCTGTCAAATAAGTAAATAAAATCTTAAAAAAAAAAACCTATCCAAAAGTGCATGCTTAAGATCAAATATAACATTTAAACACAGGAACTGTGGAAAATGTGTCTGGTACTCAGTAAGTTTTGGGTTGCTTTAAACTGAATAAAGATTTCAAAACTTCTCTTGTTCTTTCTTCTGAGGCCAACTCTAAATTTTCCTAGTGGGCCAAGAGCTTTTTTCCCATAAGCCTCATCACCATTACCTGCAGTGCTCCAGGACTGGCAAAATAAAGTTTCTCCTAGATCCTCCAGCCAGGAGGGCCCCCTTTCTCAAAGGTCAGCTTGTGGCTGCCCTGACAGGGCCACCAGGTGCAACCTCTCTCCCCACTCAGATCTGGGCACTATGTCCACTCACATCTAAGCTCTTAGCTGCTCTCTCAAGGTTTATAAGAAAGCCCATCCACTTAACGAGGCAGAGTTTTTCTCTGAGCTGTATACAGCTATCTTCTCTGATGAGCAGGGCTGCTCCAACGCAACATCTGTCATTTTAATTTTTAGTCAGTTAGCATCTGACATCCACTAATCTAACCATCCTCTGCACATATGGATATTGGGTTAAGATAGCATATGACAAGTACAATACTCAATTGAACCCTAATTTACTTCACTGTTTTAAGATAATTCATCACTCCATCTGTAGATTTTAAACTCACCATTTGACTATCAAATAATTCTATTATTTTTAACTAACATTCATTGAGTGTTTTACACTTCAAACATTTTTAAATAGCTCTTTGAACTTCACTAAAATTCTATGTGGTAGGGGCACCTGGGCAGCTCAGTCGTTAAGCATCTGCCTTCAGCTCAGGTCATGATCCCGGGGTCCTGGGATCAAGCCCGCATCGGGCTCCCTGCTCCACGGGAAGCCTGCTTCTCCCTCTCCCACTTCCCCTGCTTGTGTTCCCTCTCTCACCGTGTCTCTCTGTCAAATAAATAAATAAAATCTTTTTTAAAAAAATTCTACATAGTAGGTAAGCCAGGTATTATTAGTTCCGTTTTTTTTTTTAAGCTGAGGGTCAGAAAATTTGGGTCAACTAGCTGAAACCACTTGGTTAATCCACTGTCAGAGAAGCTAGATCCTAGGTCTTGTGGTTTAAAATCCACATCTTTCCTATTATATGCTGTCTTCTAGTGTCACTGAGTATTTATTATCTTTTATCTAACTGGTAATAGAAATAGTCAAAACAAAAGGAAGCCTCTGAAATTAGCATCAGGGTATGTGTACCAAACCAAATGATTAAAGAATGCAAAGCTGTACTAAGAAATGTTTTCTTTAATTTGTATATAAAATGTTGTATTTCTTATAAAAGCAGAAATGTAAAACTGAATTGTTTTTCAGGTTATAAAAATTACATATGGTAATTACAGATAATATTGAAAATGTAAATAAGAAAATAAGAAATCACCTGGGTACAATTTTGTGTGTATTGAATATGTCTCGAGCATTTTGAGTATGGGAACAATACTTAGGCTTATGTGATTTCTGGAACTGGGGTATATTTTGAACATTCTGTTGATGGGGTTGATGTAGGATGTGAGCAAAATAGAGAAGTCCAGAATATCTCAGGATTTTGATGCAATGCGAAAGAGAAGGGGAGGAGTAGGTTTTTCCAGGAAGAAGTCTAGAATCCTGTTTTGCGTGTGTTATGGTTGTTGTATCTGTCGGTCATTTATGTGGACTATCCAGTGGGCAACTGAATGTATGAGCTTAGAACGCATGGCGGAGTTGGGGCACAGGCTAGAAATAGATGTATTACTACACCCCACTGTCTCAGTACACAAATGCATCTTGAAATTTGTCTTGAACCATGCCTATATAATTCAAATAGCTGAACAATCAGCAGTTATTTCAGTCATTTAAGGAGGTCAATTTGGATCAACTCATTTAAATTATTTGACTATGTGCCTGAAAGTATTAAACTGATAATGCTACACTTGACCGAGCTGGGTAGAGCTTATATAAAGAAAGCCATTTGTCTTCTTAATAATAATTTATTTAATGATTATTATATTTTCCCAGGCACCACTCACTCCCACTTGCTTTGTTAGTTTGGATTTTTTTGGTTTTGTTTTGTTCTGTTTGGGAATTGAGTACGTCCTCGTTCTTTGTATTTATGAGGCAAAGATAGTTGTTCAGACACATAAAACAATTTTGTTCTATTTTTATTTTTAAATTATTCATTTTAAATAGCAGCAAATTGTAAAATCTTTAGCTGCATGGTTTGATATTAATTCAAAAATAATTTCTGAATAACAAAGTACTTTTATCCTCTCAAGCCTGCAGCAATAATGGCTGAATCAAACAGTTGTGTCGGGGGGAGGGTGTCATCTCATGTCTCTAACACTGATTCCTAGATCACCAAGCAACCTTCTGATAATTTAGCTTCCTATCTTATGCCAGTAAGAATATGCTAGTCTGCACAAGTTATAATTCTCATAGAAATGATTGCATTGATCTTCAGAAATACAATACAATACATACATACATACATACATAATGAAACTTTTCACATGAGAAGCCAAGAAGCAAAAAAGATGTAATAAGATTTGGAAGAAACATAACAAAAGGAAAAGTTGGAGAGGCAACAGACTCAAACGGACAGCCAGCAACCTCACCCATTAGAAATAACAATGGGGATTCAAGAGCTGACAGTGATGGTAGAGAAGAAAGAAGGATAGCAGTGAAGCACAGTAGAAAAAAAAGAGAAAATTAAATAACTTTAAAGCCTAAAGCAACGCCTGCCCTCACAGACGCCTGCGCTAAACTTAGGTGAACGTCTTTGAAGAACAGAAGCATTGCTGTTGTGGGTTAATAATTATCTCCCTGAACCATATTGGTCCTTGACAATGTCAGGGCACTATGAAAGGACAAACCAAAAGGTGTAGTAGACTAGCACCGGAGGCACAGGGAGAAATTGCTATACTCAGCACAGTCTGGTGATAAGCTAGGCTATTGATGGTACAATACTGAGTCCACAATTTTTTTCTAACATTCCCTTTATGATAGGCACCATGCTAAGTGCTTCACATACATTTTCTCATGTCCATCTCAAACAATCTTGGAGATAAATTCCATCACCCCTTTACCACTATGGCAGCAGAGTCCCTGAGACATAAGGGGTCTTATCGGTATACACAAGAACAGCCCAGCAGAGCTGCTTTAGGCAGTCTGCTACTGGGTACCAGTGATAGAAAACCAATTTGAACAAGCTTAAGAGGAAAAAGAAAGTAGGCTTGATTCTTACAAGCCAAATGTGTTCACAAGCATGTAGCTGTTTCAGGGACACTGGTACCGGGACCGGAAAGTTAAAGGACTCTTCCACTCCTCTCTGTTTTTCTTACCGGGTTGGCTCAATTGTCTCATTCTTCAAGCGGGCTTCCTCCTCACCATGAGGAACAGGGCTGCTGGGCAGTTTCCAGCTCATGTGTCCCAACTTTGCCACCTGAGAGAGATGCCCTCTTGCTAAACACGGACCACTTACTTAACTAGCCGGGGGTGGGCTGCCCTGACTAGCTTAGCTTTCCCGGTTTCTCTAACCTCTGCCTTAATCATGGCCAGCAGGGCATGGGAGCGGCACACACAAATCCCTGGGGGATCCTGGTGCCAGGGACCACCACAGATCATGTGCACTATACTGTCCTCAGAAATGAAATAACTTCCAAGAGAAGATACAACACATGAAAGGAAAAGAAATGGGACTTCACCACATAATTTCAGAAGTTCAGTTCCAGAACATTCATGATAGATTAATTACTGGCTTGTCTGCATTATGTGTTACCAGAACAGAAAATGAAATACTTCAGAATATTCAGATTCTCATTTATCTTCACCTGGAAGGAAACACCTCCATACATAAAACAATCCTCTTCCCCAAGTATTAAGAAATAAACAGCAGAAGTTTTAACCTTTGGAGTTCCAGTCCCCTTTAAGAATTTCATTAAATCTATGGGCCACTGGTCGTGCGATGAAGCTATTACATCTGAGCTTTAAATCCACCCAGCTTTGCAACGCAGCAAACCACGTTTCTGCTTTGCCAACTGATGCCTGCTGGAGTCCACCAGAAGGGGGCGCTTCAGGGAGACTGCAAGATGGGAGGAGGAAGAGGGATCTTCTGTTGGCTTCCAGTCAGCTTATGGTTCCTGGGAGCAGCACACTGAGCAATGCTTTCACACCCCAGCAGGACCAGTTTGTTTAGGAAACTGCGGTTGAGTCTAGCGAAGAGATTCCAACACTCTCAGAGCCAGCCTCCTTGCGCCTGCTCCAAGAGCCCGCACCAGCTGTCGGCTATTCCTCCTAACAGGACAGGGTCCCAGCACCACATGAACAGTGGCTCCTCCAGCCCTCATCCCCTTTTTCTCCAACTCTAGGAGTAGCGGCAGCTTCCTGCAATTGCGACTTCTCTGATAACTCAGAATTCTCTTTTTGCCTTTTCAATTACCTTGTTAATAATTTTACACTTCTTAGTTAGCAGTTCTTTGTATTAAATTCTCTCTAATAAAATAGCTGGTGTGATTTCTGCCTCCTAAATAGATAGTTATGGCCGTATTCCCAGAAATAATCTCATATTACATCCATTCTCTCCATTTTGTATAAAAATTTTAACATGTTCATCAATACACTAAAATTCATTTACAGTCACTTATGGAATCCATGAATCCAAGATTAAGAATCTCAGAGTCTGATGCAGGACATGTTCAATAATGTTGCTTAGAAAACAATTTGAAAGTTCCTTGGGTTCCAGGCTACCACTCACTAGAAAGTCCAAACAGTTTTATAAATAAAAGTGTGTACCTGTGTTGTGTGCTGTTTCCTGAAAGGTGGCCTTGGCATTTCAAGTGAGATATCATATTAGAAGACTGTATATTCACCAGTGAAAAATAGTTAATAAATCATGATCCTGGAAGAGAATTTCACAGTCTCGAGGAGCTTCTTTTTGATCATAGTCTATTCGCTGAATAGTTTTAGAAAACTGATTTTTTTTCAAGTCTATTCTTGTAATGTTTTTCAACCTTTACGTTGGCAGGTTCCAATGAATCAAGTTCCCTTGGGTTTAAATAGACTCAAGGTAAAAGCTGATATTAAGAGCTTCTAGAAAATTGCAGGGCTAGTGTCATGTGAGAAGTGTCATATTTTTCCTCTAATAGAGAGAACTCCAAGATGAAATGCAGATTCTCCAGGAAGTGGGCAAGATGATCTCCTGAGGCACAGAAAGTATTTCTAGAGCTTCTATTTATATCCACATTTTATCTGATACTTTTTAATTTCTACTTTTGTGCATGTTTTATGAGGTACTTACGTAATATCAGTTTGGATAAAAACACGCAAACATTTTATAAACAAAAATAAATACCTATATTCTGAGTACATTCTCAAAGCTTTTTTAATAAAAAAGGCCCACTTTCAAAATATTTTGGAAACCACTGCCTTAATGGTAAAGAACTATGCTTTGGAACAAGGTTCAGCAACATTTAGCTGCAGGCCAAGTCTGATCCATGGTCTGTTTCTGACAGAAGGAGAAGGGGAAAATATGTGACAAGGACATTATATGGCCCACAAAGACTAAAATATGTACTGATTGCCCTTTACAGAAAATGTTTGCAAATCTCTACTTTGGAGTAAGCCCACTTGAAACACCTCTAAAATTCTTTGAAAGGGTGAGAGAGATTTCCCTTCTCAATTCCTTAATGAAATTAGTACAAATGGGAAGGGAGGGTGGATGTAAGTTCACAGACTGATGCTTGTGGCCCAGCTATAGAATTATTAAATATATAATTATTAGCAACAATTATTTGAACAGGAATGGAAAATCAAAAGCAAAGGGAGCAACAGTAAAGGCTGATAACTTCTCTGAAGGTGATGAAGTCTCTTGAAGGAGGTGTATTGCACCATTCCAAAGAGTTTGACAATGAAACAGTCATCATTTTATGAGAAAAAAGCAAGAAAAGAATTTTATATCAATGTATATGACTATAAAATTTCATCATGACTGATGTTCAAAGGTGATTTTGAACCATCAAAATTAGGATAGGTTATTGACAGTATCCTTTCATTAAGGACTTTGAAATACATTTTAGTAACATTTACAGCAGAGAAAAATTGCTGAAATAAATAATCCTGAACTTAATAGTTTAATTCACATGCAAAAAACTAGGCTATACAGAATGACTTGATACCCAGTTGACCAATTCTTCATAATATAAAGATGAAAACAGAAGCTTAAAGCCAAAATGCTGAAAGCCAATTCATTGAAGATGCCCCTTAGTACCTGCTAATGAAGAAGAGGAAATTAAAATATAAAGTAATTAAGCTACCTATGTTTGGGGCAATAAGGCTTTCCAGTAGGCCTAATTAACTGTAATATGTTCATTCTGTTCCATTTTAGGCTTCACTAAATAGGCTATTCACAGTGCCTGAAATCTGGAAGCTGGGAATATATCTGTCCTTTGACCACTGGATCAAATAGAATTAACCTTTTCAAATTTAAATATAAATGTCTAATAAAAAGCATCCACCAACCATAGTCTGTGACTGCCAGGAAAGAAAGCTTTTATTGCTCACTGAAGCACCATATTAGAACAGCTTGCACGCAGGGATAATGTCTGGGGCAGACTTTGCCTGTTGACTACTAGTATCCATTCCACTTCTTCCTGTCAAACAGAATTTCCACTTTGTTTGGGGCCACCGTGTACCCAATTAAAAATATCCAATCTCCCAGCAAAAACTGGCCATGTAACCCAGAACCTGCCAATGAGTATGTGGATGAAGTCCCTACAAAGGGCATTCCCTCCAGAATAAAAATGCAAAGCTTGCAAGCAGAAGACTTTGGTCCTTCCACTTTCTTTTTTCGGGACTGCAGATTTAGAGGTCTGGAAGAACAGCAACCATTTGCCACCATAAAGACTGGCGCCGCCTACTTAGAGCAGCATGAAAGCAGAGCAAACCTGGGACAGGCAGCATTAGTGAGGAGCTGAGCCAGTTCCAGGCTGTCTCTCTCTGGCCTTGTTGTTTGTTACGTGAGAAAAGAAAATTCCCTAGTTTTTTAAGCTATTGCTGATCAAGTGTTCTGTTAATCTCAGCCTAAGCCAGCCCTAACTTTTAGAACGTGTTGTTATTATGATTATCAAAGTACAGTGCTAAATGCTATAAAAACACTAATTTAATTTTTTCAAGAGCTCTCCAAAGAGGAAACTATTATCACCCATTTTACAGGGATTTTAAGTAACTCACCCAAGATGACCCAGCTAGTAAGTAGCAGAACTCAAACTCAAATCCACATCTAATGGTCTCTATTGCTTCTTGCACAATGCTAAACCCAGTGCATGGTACGTAGATGGTTGCCCAATAACAGTTTTGTTCAAAGATGTTTGCATAACCAACAGCCACAGAAGCTAGAGAGAATGTCACTCTCCTGGTCAGAGAACAGATTGATTTCCTCGCTCCAAGATAAAAAAGTCTTCCTGCTTTCCTCAAAGGAGATTTGTTTGTATTCCAAGGTAATAAAAATAATGTCTTCCTTGGGGGCAAAGATTGGACAGGTTTGCCAGCAGCATCTTATAAGCTTACGGGTTTTTAAAAATCTCAGGGTTCCTCATCTGTGACCAATAGCCCTGTATGCACAGTATTCCCCCGGGGCCCTTGTCTATACCACCCATGGAATTCGGGGGTCAAAGGAAACTGATATAAGCATTAAGCTGATGCAAAAACTCAAACATACTTGGGCTCGTGTCTCTTTACCAAAGGAATCTATGGGAATGTGGCCATTCGAAGTAGCAACTGCCGTGGTCATTGTGGCTTAGAGTCGGCTTGACCACTTGCCAGTAAACAGGAGATATTTAGGTATTCCAGTTGCAATACCTCTTTTTGGCCCTACAGAACCATGTTGAAAGAATTAAGAACTTTGCATTCAAGTGCCTCATACTATTTTCTTTATGATATAATTATCCCAAAGAAGTAGTTCTCAATCACATTGGAATTTGTCACACTCTTGAATTTTAGAATTTTGGCAGCATGAAGGGATTAAATACCAAAATTAAATACCAACGTGAAGGGATTAAATACCAAAATCATCATCATCAAAGTTACTAACAATAACATGGAAATCCCTATTGCAATATCATAACATCTCACAGTTTCCATAAAAGCTTCCCTAGTTATAGCTTCATTCATTTCCTTGTAGTCTTCCTATAAGGCTTTCTGTATGGTTGTTTGAATACAGCTGTCTTGTCCCCTGACCTCTTATATCCTGAAGATGCAAAAGATCTCATATGTTCTAATAAACATATGTTCTTTCTTCACTGCCAATTTTATATAGACTAAACTGCATCATGCAACCCATTCGCTTAGTTACATCTCACAGAGTTCTGAGTGACAGTATTCAGTTGTAGCAAAGACAAAAATGTTACACATTGATAAAATGTTGTGTCATGTAATTTGGTGAAGGAATATGGTATATGTCTGCCTAGCACTCCAGGTGAGAACCACTGTCCTGGGGGCCCTGGACAGCAAATCAATGTTTACTAAACACTCACTGTGTGCAGAGCATGATGTTCTGGGCACAATGGAGCGTGATGACAGATATTTTTAAATGATCCCTGCTGTCAGATATAATGTACTTTGGAAAACAGGACATGTGTGAAATATTCAAAGAACACATCTATAAATAATACCATTATAAGAGCCAATCAATGCAGTGGGTATAATGCTCAGTTCACAATCCAGGTGCACAGAAAACATTAAATAAACTAAATCCAAGTCCAAATACCCAGCCTACTGAGCTTCTCTTCCATTCAGAATGCACAAAAGTTGTATGTGTTAAAGCACCAAGGGTAGGAGGGAACTCCCTCTCACCCCCAGCTCCCCACCCAGTCCTGGTTCATCCATCTTCACCAATCACTGCTGAGATCTGGCTGAGATCATCCATTCATTGGGACATGAGAGTCTTAGGCAAGGCTGGAAGGCCCTGTGCTAAAAGTGAAGGCTCTCTGTGTGAACCATGCAGGCTTCAAGAAAACTCTCCACTCACTCAGAGAGTGTGTTTCCATGGAAGAGTGCCAGGGAACACATCGGCCTTGACCCTCCAACGTCTCTCCCCTTCCTCATCACAGGGAAGACCCTCTCTCTCTTGACTTCCCGCTTTCCTTCCCTCCTCTATACTTATCTTTTTCTTTAACACTTAGCATTACCTCAACTATGACACTTATACAATTATTATACACTACAACAAAACTAACAATTAGATGGTGTTTGTTATGTGCCAGGCACTGTTCTAGTGCTTTATTATATTTATTATATTTACTCATTTAATCTTCACATAAACTTCTGTAGCACTATAGTTATCACCATCTCACAGTTGAGAAAACCAAGGTATACAGAGGTGACTTTGTCCAAGGTCATATAAGTGGTAAAACTGGCTGATGACTAGTTTTGACCTTTAGTACAGTTAAGAAGAGCCATTACCCTCAAGAAGCTTCTGTTTTTCAACATACATCTGTTTGCACAATGCTGTGGAAGCTTCCTCATAGAAAATGAATCACAGACAAAGATAGGACATGAATATGTTCTAGTCTCCCCCTTGCCTTTGTTAAACCATAAGTCAGGGTCAGCCGTATTTTAAACACCATTCAAAAAACTTCACAGAGTTGTTTTCTTATGATAGTTCTTTAAACTTAGAGTAGGGTCAGATTTGAATAATATTAGGGCTTAAAAGTTTTAACTCAATTGCTCAAAAACAGGGAACATTCGACTTTCTGAATTTATTACTCAATTTTATCTGGATGTTGCCAGCTGGATAGCTACCCTGTGGCTATGAGTCCTAGCAATGTCAATTTGTCATTTTATAGGAAGCAGGGTCAAGAATGTTTAGATCACAAATCCTCAACCCTGACCCCAAGGTTTTTCAGATTCACCATCCACAGGAAATTTCAAATAACACTCAAGTGAAAAGCAATCTCCTGGACCCCCAGAAAGTACTCTTTTGAGGGCTTCTGCCCTTCTGGGATAGAGGAAAGCTGAAAATAATGATCTCTCTCTCTCTCTCTCTCTCTCTCTCTCTCTCTGTCTTTCTAAGTTTTAAAAGTTAAAGCTAAATCAGTATACTCTTAATACTGTAATTCCAGAATGTGAGATTTCTGGGACATCTGACATTTGTTCCCATCTAAATGAACACTGTGAAAAATCAAGACTTATTTTTCTCCTGACAATTCAACCGCCATAATCAAATGTGAAAATGATATAAATTTCTTGTGTTATGTTTTTCTTATTCCCAACAGTAACTATTATGAAGCAGCCTTCATTTTTAAAGGGGAAGTACAAAGTCTGATGGGTATTTCAAGAAGAAAAAACAATACCAATTGATTCACTCTATCAAAGCTTGTCATGTAACAGCTGAGCCCTGGCACTACCAACAACAAACAACAAATGTGCCAAACACAGCAAGATGCATTAGGGAGATAAAGCACAGCTTCCTTCATGCCAAAGCACCCACTTGAACAGAAGAGAGGGCATGAATGCTGCTTGAAGAAGGCGGATGCTGAGGAGGGGGTAGTGACAGCACCACACTGGGCAGTAATTGAGAATGTCGGTCTCATTCCAGACCTCTGCGACAGGGCAGCTGCAAAGTGTCTTTTGACATTGCCACTTGGAGCCAAGTCATCTTTCTCATTAGGCTGTTTAAATGCCACCTGGCCATGCTGAGAAATCTGCAACACAAAGAAGAATGTCAGTGCTCCCCAAAGAAAGGTAGAGCAAAAAGCTAAACAAAGACAATGTTAACACAATGCAAAACTCTAACCTGCCACAGGTACATTCTCTAACCTTCAGTGTTGTCACAGATCAGGGTAGCTTAATCTGAAAACCTAACTGCAAATTATAGAATGATTTGGCACTTTCTCCCTTCTATCATTGCTGTAAAATTATTCATGTGCTGAAGCTAACTATGCCCACAACTGAACTCTGAATGTCATCTTTTAAACTCGAATCAAGAATTTGGTGGCTGGCCTCTCAGTTCCCAGATGTAGGGCAGTCAGAATATGTTTCAATCCATCTTCAATCTATTACCATAAAACATCCAGAATGTTTCCCAAAAAAGATACTCAGAGAAGAGTTTTGTGAACTTCTGGAAGGCTACTTACCACAAAGTCTCTGACTCTATCTCTACTTCTTTTGTACCTTCTTTGGCTATTCTAGATAAAGGAGCAGAGAAGAGACAAAAAAATTAAGAGTTCAGATAAAATAAGGTTGAGGTGATTGCTGTTAATGCATCCTCTGACAGTGAAAAGCAAGGAAATGCTAATCACTTAACAATTAGCAATGTTGTTCCCTCAACTAGAAGTGTACCGCATTAAGGAGAAACTTGGCCAAATAATTCCCAACTTGATTGAGATGATTATCTACCCTAGAAGGACCACCGGGGCACAACTTAAGGAGATCTGTAAATATATGCTGGACCTTTGTTGCTAAGGTGTCTGTGATTTTATATCACTTAGGACAGCAGCTCTCTAAGTATGGTCTATAGACCCATTAGGAGTCCTCAAGATCTTTTCAGAGGAAATATCAGGTCAAAACTATTTTCATAATAATAAGAAGCAGCTATTTGCCTTTTCTACTGGGTTGACATTGCAGTGCAAAAGCAATAGTGCATTAATGAGTAAAACTACTGGCTTGAGTCAGTCATTGCCACCTTCTGTACCTAAGACTGGGGTGGAAGGGTTGTTTCACTTGAGTGTCCTTGATGAGCCTGTGAAAAGTATTAATTTTTAAAATTAACTCTCAATTCCTAAGTTCACTTCTTTTTACACATTTCATGTGACAAAATATACGTAAATCCCTTTTGCTCTATACCAAAGTGCAATGGTTGTCTCAGGGGAAAGTACTTATGTGATTGTTTGAGTTGTGAGATGAACTAGCTGGCCAGGCATTTCGGTCAATAGACAATGATAAGCCATTCACTCATTCAATTAATACTTTTTGAGTTCAGTGTTCTTAGTGTGAATTAAGCATAATTGCCATCAGCTCTCTTTCAAAGTTGAATTATACATTGGCAAGTTTCCAATATTTTCTTAATAATATTGATATATAATTCACATTTTGTACAATTCATAAATTTTAAATATATAATTCAGTGGTTTTTAGGATATCCACAGAATTGTGCAACCATCACCATAATCAGTTTTAGAACATTTTTATCACCTCAAGAAGAAACCTTGGCAATCCTTAGCAGTCTTTCCCCATTTTTTCCCAATATCCCCAGTTCTAGGCAATCATTAATCTAGCTTTTGTCTTTATAGATTTGTCTATTCTGGACATTTCATAAATCATACAGTATGCGGTCTTTGTGACTGGCCTCTTTTACTTAGCGTGTTTTTGAGGTCCATATATGTTGTAGCGATATATGTATCAGCACTTCATTTCTTTTCATTGCCAAATAATATTCCATTGCATGGATATACCACATTGTATTTCAACTTTCATCAGTTGATGGAGATTTGAGTTCTTTCCACATTTTGGCTATTATATGCTGAGAATATGCTGCTATGAAATTTTATACACAATTTTTTGTGGGGGTTACATTTTCATTTCTCTTGGGTGGATATGTAGGAGTACAATTGCTGGCTCATATGATAACTCTTCGTTTAACTTTTGAGGAACTGCCAGACTGTTTTCCAAAACAGCCAGGCAATCATTCTTAAAATCTTTCAGCACTAACTCATTCACTCATTTAGGAAACATTTACTGAAAACTAACCATGTCCAGTTCCATGTTCTATATATTAGAGATACATGGCAACCAATACAGAGTCTCTGCCATAATGGAGATTATAACCTAGCAGAGAAGATAGACAAAATCATAACTTTTGGGACAAACATAATGATAGGGAAAGTATAGGATATAAATGGCCGGATAATAGAAGGACCTAACCTGTTAGATGCCTGGTAAGATCACCCTGAGGAAGAAATGTTTTTGCTGAGAATCAAGTGAAGGGATAATCGGAATTAACTTGGCAAAGAAGGAGGAAAGTGTTTGGTACAAAGGAACAAATTCATGTAAACCCCTGGAGGTAAGGCAGGAGTATGTTTTGCCTGAGAAACTGAGAGAAATTCAATGTGACTGCAAAGTGTATAATGTGCAAGATGAAAGAGGGTAAAAATTGAGTCTGGAGGAGTAGACAGAGACCACTGAAGGGTTTTTAATAGAGCAGTAATGCAATTAGATTTATGTTCTTAAAAGAACACTGTTGTTTCTATCTGGAGAATGGATTGGAGGAAAGCAAACTAGAAGTTTGAAACCAGTCCAGAGTGTATAAAGAGTGCCCGGAAGTTATGGTAGCCCAGACTACAGTGGTGGCAGTTGACCTGCAGGAAATGGAACGGAATCAAGAAACACTTAGAGAGTAGCCTCAGTAGGACTCAGTGATTGATTGCACGTGGAGGGCAAGAAACAGGAAGGAGTCAAATAGATTTTCTATTCAGGATCTTGGTGGATGGTAATGCCATTTACAAAGATGGAGACACGGAATATGACAAATCATGATCATGCACAAAGTGGAGCATTTCCCGTGTACTCATTACATGCAAGGCACTGGGGCTAGAGCTGTGACTATAAAACTAAGTAAAATACATATACTGTAGACACATAATGATCCCTCCAAATATGTCCACATCCTTATCCCTGAAACCTGCAATATGTTACCTTACACAGTGTGAAGAAAAGAGTTAACATAGCAATTCTAAATGTCTATCCTTGAAAAGACTTCCTTGTAAGATTAGCCCTTGGCTAGCCTCTGGGAATTTAGATTTTGGAGGGTTCCCACCATTAACTGGTAAGAATGGTTCACTGTACCTAAAATGTTGTTGCAAGCGATATGTTTTGTGCTGAACATCTGCATTCCTTCTAGGGACCTGGAATTCTGGTACATAGCAGACAAAGTATACCCACATAACCAGCTCCAATAAAAACACTGGGCACAGAAGTTAATGAACTTCTCTGGTTAGCAACATTTTACACATGCTGTCACAACTCATTGCCGAGGGTATGAAGCACATCCTATGTGATTCCACTGGGAGAGGACCCTTGAAAGCTTGCACCTGTTTTCCCCCAGAATTTGCCCCATGTGCCTTTTCCCTTGGTTGACTTGGCTTCTTTTGTCATTGTTGTTGTGATTGTTGTTTGTGCTGTAATAAAACGTTGCAGTGCATATTATTATATGCTGAGTTCTCTGAGTCCTCTTAGCAAAGTGTCAAACCTGAAGGTGGTCTCTTTTCCAAGATAATGACAGTATTTATGAATTATCAGAAAGTAGAGCCTTTCCAAGCTACCCGGAGAGGGGTCCGTGTTGTGTTGCTCTGAGTTTCCATCCTAACTTAAAGGGAAACTTTCACAATGTCCGGAGACCTCAATGTCCTGCAAAAGAAAGAAGAGGATGTCCTCAAATTCCTTGCAGCAGGAACCCACTTAGGTGGCACCAAACTTGACTTCGATCTACAAAAGGAAAAGCAATGGCATCTACATCATAAATCTGAAAAGACCCTGGGAGAAGCGTCTGCCATCAGCTCAGGCCATTGGAAGCCCAGTTGATGTGAGTGTCATAGGCTCCAGGAATACTGGCTGTGCTGAAGTTTGTGACTGTCACCGGAGTCACTCCTATTGCTGGCCACTTCACACCTGGGACATTCACTAACCAGATCCTGGAAGCCCTCTAGGAGCTGAGACTTCTGTTGTTTACTGATCTCCAGACTGACCACCAGCCTCTCACAGAGGCATCTTGTGTTAACCTGCCTACGTTGCTCTGTGTAACACAGACTTCTCTGTGCTGTGTGGATGTTGCCAACCCATACAATAACAAGGAGCTCACTCAGTGGGTCAGATGAGGCAGATGCTGGCCCAGGAAGTTCTGCAATGCATGGCACATTCTCCTGTGAGCACCCACGGAAGGTCATGCCTGATCTCTCCATCTACAGAAATCCTGAAGAGATTGAAAAGGAAGAGTAGGCCGCTGTTGAAAGAGCTATGACCAAGGAGGAATTTCAGGGTGAATGGACTACTGCAGCTCCCAGATTTACTGCTACTCAACCCAAGGTTGCAGACTGGTCTGAAGGTGTGTAGGTGCCCTCTGTGACTATTCGCAGTTCCCCACTGAAGACTGGAGCACTCAGCCTGCTACTGAGGACTGGTCCACAACTCCCATGGCTCAGGCCACTGAATGGGTAGCAACAACCACCAAATGGCCCTAAGCTGTTCTTCTACAGACTCTTAAATAGAAAACAGAAATAAGATTGACAGAAAGTAACATGTCTAAATAAAGAGAGGAAAGAAAGAAGAAAGGAAGGAAGAGAGAATTTCAAGGGACAGCCTGTTATAGATTAAGAAAAGTAAAATAAAACTGTCCTACAGGACATTTTTCAACTCTTGTCACACCTAACAACAATGTGCAATAGATAAGGTTAAATGACAAACTGGTTTACCAAATCATGATCTAGAAAACATAATATATAGGTTCTAATGCTTGCTTTAAACATTTTTTTGAGGAGGTGGAAAAAAAAACCACTAGTTGGAAGTTTATCAGGTTAGGAAACTCTGGTAGGGTTTCTTGATAAAAACTAGAAGGTAACATGATGTTAATTATTGTGAGACTGAGTTAATTGATGGACTGGTCAATAACACATATAAAATAAGGTTCCCAGTACCAAAAAAACAGGTGTTTGTTTGATGGAAAGGTAAAGTTAGACAATACAACCACCTTTAATTTCACAGTCTGTGATTCTTCATAAAACTTTTAAATATCAATTAGGTCCTATCAATGTTAGATCCAAGCCAAACTAAGTGATTTATGTACAAATACATATGAAGTAATTGTTGATTGAGTAACTTATTTTTATTAAACATGAACTCAAGAGCTTATGTTGATTGAGTAACTTATTTTTATTAAACATGAACTCAAGAGCTTATATTGGGAAGCAATTTACACTTATGACTTTCTGTACACTTTTTAATTCACCTCCACTTTCTGTTATAAAAATATACCTTTAAATAACTGGAGGACAAGAGATACTGTTTTTATTTTAGAACTAAATTAAACACAGTAGTTTAATGCGGTGATTCAGATGTGTCTATAAAATTTAGGTGCTATTATATTTAATCCAGTTTTTCAAATAAGAACTTTCAGTGGTGCTGCACTTAAATGAAAATTCCAGTCCCTGAGAATTGGCTTCACTATTAATTATACAAACATTCATACAGTATTCACTACTACATTAAAGACACAGTGTTCAGCACAGATGAGTAAAGAACAGCCTCTGATCTCAAGGACTTCATAGGCTAATAGTGGAGATTGACACATGAACAGATCATAATAAAGATGGGATGAAAAAATACAGTGATAGAAATATGCAATACACAGGCACCTAACCCAGCCTAGTGGTAACAGGGAAACATCCTAGAATCAGGGACACTTACTATAAGCATGAATTATGTAGGCTCCAGCAAATGGGATTGTGTCAGTAAAGACTAAAAGAGAATAAAACCTTTTATTTAGCAAGTTGTTAGAGGGTGGTTTGTTTCTCTGATAGCTACAGATCTAAGTTTGATGTGAGTAATACCTAAAGTGCCATAACATAGTATGCACTTGGTCAGGGAAAAAGGTATTAAAACTAATTTTTGTTTTAATAGTACTATTTTTGATAGCTCCCTCTGTATACCATCCAATCCACTAAAAACAGTTAATGTTTGGAGTTAGTTTAACACTTTCCCCAATTTTCACTGCTGCTTTCTACTGTACTAAATGGTTTTATATTTAAATGTTTAGAAAAAGAGAATCCTAAGTCTTCTTTTGCTATGCTTCTTTCTTAGATTAAACACTGCCAAAGAAAATCCCTTGGAAATAATATTAAATCCAAGAAGAATCTGGGAAAATACCCACATGCAGCCTAACACACCAATAGCATTACTAAATCTTTGTTGTCCCCCAGCTCTCATGTCATCCTGAGCTGTAAATGAGTTAAGTGTATCTGCAGAATCCACCCTGTGGAGACAATCAGATTACTAGGAAGGTATTCCTAGAGCACACGGCCACAATAACAAACTAACCCACTCATCGCCCTACAATTCCTTGAACTAAAAGAAAACTCAAAACTTCACATAATACCTGGACTCAATAATCCTACCATAATGTGATAATGGGTTATATAACTAGATTATGAATGAATATATGAATAGAATAAGTGGAATTAACTGTATGCCTTCCTACCATTTATATTCCCAATAACCAATGAGAGAAGAAAAGGAAATCATATCCCTAGTCAGTATTTTCTTCATTAAAGTGCAAAGTATACTGAGAACAATGTAGGTCTAGAATCTAAAGCAATCATGCTTTGCAAGATCTCAGAGTACTTTCAGTTTCTTCAAACCATCTGCTGAAATTATGTGAGGCAAACTGGACTATCTTAATTTTTCCGGTGCAACTCCTCTAACAGAATGTATTTTAAGAAAAAAAGCCTAAAGATACAAAAAAAAAAAAAAGAATCCTCTCTTTGTAGTAAGACGTAATTTCAAGTTAAATGTAAACTCAACATGTCAAAACTTGCATTTCATAATTGCATTTACAACAATTAAATATATCAACTGTTCAATAGTCCAGTCTTTTGCTAAAATACATTATATGGATCACATAGAGACAGAGCTTTAGATATAAAAGTGTGACAAATTTCATTTTACTTATTAAGCAGCCACCTAAAAAAGAAAAAAAAATCATCTACTCTGTGCCAAACATGGAAGTACCCAGGAACATAAAATATCATGTGAAAAGTGTTATAAGAGAAATATGAACAAAGAATGTGGAGACAGCTTCACAGATGAAGAGTCTTCACAAAAGAAGAATCTAAGCCTTAAACATTGAAGTTCACAAGCAAAGATGGAAAGTAAGGAAATCCCGGGCCCAGGAGTCAACCAAGGCACCAAGGTATGCAAGACATTGGAGTGTGGGGGGAATTCATCTAGTCTGGTGCTACTAGGGCATGAGCGCATGGGTAAAAATGGCAGGAGAATAGTTAGGACATGTGGAGAACGATTATGGGCTGCACTAAAAGTAAGCAGGAAAGTGTGGGTAGAAGGACAACTCAGGAACCATGTGATAACCTGGAAGCAGGGACACAAGAGACTACTCTACTTGTGCTGGTGAGAGCCAATGGAGACCTTTACCAAGACAGTGGAAAGAGAGAGAAGAAAATGGATCTGAGAGACATATCAGAGGAAAAATAAACAAGAAGTGGCAGCTGAGTAGATAGGGAGAGGATGATAAACTCGCTAATGTGAAAGTTTGAGATAATGCTATTTAATAGAGAAAGGGAACACAGAGGGGTAGCGTTACAGGGAAAAATAATGAGTTCTGGTTTTTTCCACATCCATTGTGCAGTGCCTACAGGACTTCCAAGCAGAGATGCTCAGTGTATGATTTGGGGCTGGGACTGCAGAGGAGAGGAAATGAGTATAAATGATTGTCAAATTTGTGAGAGGCTAAAGTCTTAGAGGCTGGAGCCTTTGCCTTTGACCACCTTGGTCTTAGTGCCTTGCACATTATCTGGCATATATCGTAGGACTCAATAAACTTTTATTATGTAATTCTATTTCTGAAGGAATGAGCATAAAAGGGAAAGATAAGGCATTAAAAAGGGAACCTTATCAATATACTTGGGGCACAATTATATGTAAAGACAGGCAAAAGTAGAGATTCCAAAAACAAGAACAAGAAAATATCAGAGGAAAGGAAGAGACCCAGGAAAGAGACACATCTTAGAGGCCAAAAGAGCGCACACTAATGTGTAGGGGACAAAACAAGAGAGATCTAGTATACAGGCTGGTAGCAAACAAAGGAAAGCTGACACTAAAATGCAAGTTAATTTATTTCTAGAACATCTTTAACCTATGCGGGCAGATCATCTGCTATAGACTAGCTTTAGGGACTGCACCATTTTAATCTGGTAATTAGTTAACATTTATATTTATAAATGTCTCAAAAATATTCTTTATATTTAGCACTATAATCATGCAAAGATGGTTTCATTTAATCCATTTAGTTAGTAAGACAAGTGGGACCTAGAGAGACATGTAACATGCTAGAGTTCCCACAAAACAGAAATCCCACAAAACTGAAAACTCCATTGTTCAATAATTTGTTACACATCCCTTCATTACATTGTTTTTCAGTGACAAGAGTCTTTCGTCCTAAACTATTTGTAAAAGCCTATCAGAAAGACAGTCCCACCCCCACTCCCTCTTAACGTTAAGTACCCTCTAAACTGATAATTTCCCAACACCCTCTCCTCTGGGGATTGAGATATTTTCTTCTTACATCTGTTTCTGATCTTCAAAGGGCCATTGCATTTGTTGGAAATACTTCTCCAAAATGTAAAATCTCTGGCCAGAAACTAAACTTTATCAAATAAGTATCCAGAGAAAGAAAAACAACAACAACAACAACAACAACAACAACACTCAGCAGGCATCCACAGGGAATTTTAGCTCCAAGAATCATAGAAACCAATGGTTTCCAAAATCTTTAGAATCATCTAGACCAAAAGATCCCAAGCTTTCTGCTTATTGGAATCACCTGGGGAATTATTTATATATCAGTGCTTCTCAGTTTTTTCCTAACCCACTTGCATCAGAGCCTAAAGAGCTTCAAAGTGCATCACAGAAATACACAGATTTAAAGAAAGATAAATGTTATTGTTTGTTAATTTGGTTAGTTGTACTGAAATCAACTTATGGAGTCCACTAAAAAAAAAGAATAAATTCGGGGCACCTGGATGGCTCGGTAGGTTAAGTATCTGCCTTCAGCTCAGGTCATGATCCCAGGGTCCTGGGGTTGAGTAGAGCTCCCTGCTCAGAGGGAGCCTGCTTCTCCCTCTCCCTCTGCCCCTCCCCCTGCTCATGCTCTTTCTTTCTCTCTCTCTCTCAAATAAATAAAATCTTTTTAAAAAAAATAGAATAAACTCTGGGAGAGGATATTGGGCAGGTGGATAGGGAAGAGAATATATTTCCAAGAGAGGAGAAATGGATTTTCTGACTCATGAACTTTGTAGAAAGTGCTAAGCCACCGTGGTATGGTACTTCTGCCTACCTGCAGCTAAGGTCATCTTGTCTGCTCTCTGCTCTATGATAAGACTCTGTCTCTGTGGAGTGTGGCCTGTGGCTGGGCCGCTAAGCCTGCCTACATCAGCAGTAAATTATTAAAATGTGTGCAGCCACACATCACTCAGGTCCTCGAACTGAGCTTCTGCTGGTAAAAAAAAAAAAAAAAAGCTGATAATCTCCCCAAGTGTCTAACTTCTATGTTTTTCTCTCAATATATTTGAGTTTGGGAGGGCAAGAAAAAAAAAGGTTTACTTGTTAGGCCCCTAAAATCCATCTTCTTTTTCCATCTAGGCTTTACCTGGGTCACAAGTTTCTCTGTGTTCACAAGAATGTGTGTGTTGCAATATAAATTGATCCTCCAAAGTTATAGCTCCAACCACACCTTCTTGAGGCTGGCCTGACCCTCTAGACTGGACAGAAGTAACTTTTCCTCTGATACCCATTTGGAGTCCTCAACTTATTCCTTGCTGAAGCTTATTCCCACTTCATATACATATGTGACAACAAGCTTTTTAGAGGAAAGAACTATTATATTTCTCCTTTGTGTCCCTTGGTGCTTTCTTAGTGCCATACACAGAGGAAGCAACTAATGATTGTGGATGCCCACGTGGTCCTCCCAAGAGGCTCTGACATCCACAGTTGAAATGGTTTGAGTCACAATCTCACAGTCTACAAATCACTAACCTCTCCTCTTTTCCAGTTTGATCCGTAGCAGGATACAATGTTTATTGCTGTGAATTCCCGCCTCTCTACAGGGCCACTTTGCCACTGTAAGTTAGGTGCCAGTGTGCCCTTGAAGCACTTCTTCTGTCCATTTCACATACAATTATGGCCCTTCAATTCACCACACATCAAGGGCCCTGGCATCCTGGTGTCATCCATTCTCATTGCACTATTGGCCAAGCATCACGGAATTGTGATAAGCTTGACATGAATGTCTATGGAAGGTCTCTGTTTCCAAAACTCTTTTCTAAACACCATTTGATGTGGAATAAAGCAAGCAGGTGTGGCAATGAACTCTTTCCTAAAGCCAAAAGAATATTGGCTGCTGAGAGGTCCAAATGTCACACCCATACCATAAATAGAGCAAATTTTGCTTTGTTGACCTTTGCATTCTTTAAAGGCTGAGTTCTCTTCTCCGCTATAAAAATCTGTTAGAAAATTGCATCTTGGAGCCAACTATAAAAACCAAAATGTTTCTGTACAGTGTGGGCCTAGGAGGGGAGTGTTAAATAATTCCAGCTTTTTTAATATGTTCCTAATGTTTTTCGTGTTTTGTTCAGGGAGGGCGATTAGGCATAAACCCTTCCAGCTGAACTGCAAAGGCATCAGGATGCAGCCTATAATTTAAGACATCCAATAAAGCTGACAAGTAAAGGTGCTGACGGAGACTTGGGGGTTAAATAAGCTGGTGGAGTCAGAAACATCAGGATCCGGATACAAAGTAAACATTCAAGGTCGGGATACAGCTTGAGGCTAATAGGGGACACGGGCTCACGGAGCATAGTTCACTGGCCACCAAAAGGCCAGGATAATCAGAGGCCAGTGTCAGAACAAAGCCTCTTCTTGGGGCTCACAGCCTGGAAGGGAAAGGCAAATTAGCAGGGATGCCCTTCTCACCTTGACAACTTAACCTAGCTTAAGCTAGCCTCAAATAGGTACACCAACATTTAGATAGCAATGCTTCTCAAATGTTTGATGTCACTAGGAATTTTTTTGAGATTCAGATTCGGAGGCTGTAAGTCTGGAATAGAGCCTAGGAATCTGAATTTCTAACAAGCCGCTGCTGCTGGTGGTGTGCAGACTACACTCTGAACATCCCCCCCACGGGCCAGATACTGCTTTCTGCTCTTCCCCTATGTTTACTCATTCCATCCTCACAACAGGTACCGATTCTCATCTTTCTCATCTGAGGGGGGCACGAAGAGGTCATAAGTGTGCCTCAGTTTTCATCGTTAGTAAATGGCAGGGCAGGATTTGAACCCAGGCAGCCTCATCCCCGAGTCTGGGCTGGTGTAACCACCAAGACACACTGCTCTTCCCAGGCCATGTAGCACTTACCACTCCTCAGCATCCCTGAGTAGAACTAGTGCGGAGCTGAGTCGGGATGCCCTGCCAGAACCAATCATCGTAACCATCACTTTAGTGTCCAACTTATTCCAACAGGAAGAGCGAGTGACTTTAATAATATTCAGTCAGTTGAATAAGAGTCATATGATCTGCAGCGTGCCCGCCACAGGCTTGTTGCACAAAATGGTGTGTGTTTGCATATACTTTCTCCCATCATTTATTTATTGTGTCATTCCTACCCGAATCTGTCCCTGAGAATTGAAAAGAGACGGCAGATTAGCACAATGAACAATACACGTGGATTTACTCTCATTTTTTTCCAAGAGAAGCTGGCTCAACTTCCTCCTCGAGACTTTGTACCTTAACCAGCCTCTGTACCGTTTTGCTTGTCTTTATGAGGCGGAGAAATGCTGGCTTCTCCTGTGGATTAAAATAACTGTAAAAACCCTGATTTGAAAGGGCCTCTGGGCCCGCTGCCTGGCTGCTCCAGGCCGCTAAAGGTTTTGAATTCTATTGAATTACAATCTACTGTGGTCAGAGGCAGCGGCAGCGGCAGCGAGGAAGGGAGCACCGGGCTATTGGCCCGATAGCTCCCCTGCCCTGAGCCTCTGCACCGCTTCCCAGCCGCTCTCCGGCTTTTAACAGCCGCAACAGCGACCCGCCAGCCGAGGCTCGTCTCGGAAACCGCAACCCTCCCTCATCAGGGAGGCTTAGCGGCTCCATGTGTTCCCCAAAGTCCAGAGAGGCTCATCTCAAACATATGCAGGCAGGCAGAGGGACAGAGGAGGGCGGCAAGAAATTGTGAAATGACGCTCCGCGCCACCCTGGAGAGGGAGAGTAAGAAATGAATAAAATACTCCCTTATACACAAGCGGAAACAAAAATCGCTCCCCTCCCCCTTTACGTGAGAAGACGTCCCTTCTTTAATATTTATTGAATTTTTTTTCTGATAAACTTCCATCTTGGGCACAAAGTAATAACATGCAGAATAGGCAGGAAGCTTAAGTGTGGAAAATGGCATGTGACTTCCGTCCCTGTTAAAAATATGTAGTGATTTGCCGCCTTCTGTGATGCTATCAGTTTCATAAAAAGGAAGGCAACTTTCTGATAATGATACATTTTTTAAAGATATATTTAGATCTTTGAGGTAAATTAAACTATTATATGTATAATGTGTGTATTCAGCCTATGAAGTATATTATTATAACGCTTAGAGAATATCCAATTCATATCTCTGCCAACTGACAAGATAAAGTGCTTTTTACTTATCATAATTGATTCTTTCAGGATAAGTGAATGTAAATATATATATATGCATGTTTGGATAATACAAATATTTTCCAATTAACTAAATTTGAAATGCAATAAAATTTTTACATGGTTTTCTTTTTAGATTTTCTTTTAATTTTAATTCATTAGCCAGTGTAGCAGGATAGCAAATATTTAACTCACAAATCAAATCAGATGTGCAGAGAAAATGTAATTTCTTGATTTGTCTGTAATTAATCAGCCTTCCTCTCAAGCTGGTTGGCAAGAAAAAAAAAATAACCTACATGTCCAATCTGTTTATCTCATGTCTGATCCCGTAGTTTAAATAGTACCTTTTAGTATCACTCAGTTTCTTTTGGATAAAAGTGCTTCTCAGAGGCTTTCCCTCCTTCTGCTTCTCTCCTTGAGTTTGCCTCTCAAGTTTGGGGGTGAAGCAAGACTTGGGGATCTCTTGGTTTTAGGGCTAGTTTTGGTTCTTAGAGCCATAATGAGTCTGTATCACATCATACTTTGGGCCCTTTGGTGTCAAGGACCAGCATATCCCTTCACTGACTGGAGATTGTTGGACCTTCTGTCATTTAAAGATGACTCTGTGCCTGGTATAAGTTATGATTTATTTTCTTCTAGGTCAGGGCCTGGTAGTGTTCCTAGGGTGATTCAGCCTCAGCTCAGTTGGCAGTAGTGGTTAGACTCCTTTGAGGTCTAAACTGGACTTCCCAGACGTTATACAAAGTGAAATAAGCCAGTCACAGAAAGACAAATACTGCATGAATCCACTTGTATGAGGTGTCTAAAACAGTCAAACTCATAGAAGCATAGAATACCATCGTGGTTGCCAGAGGGTTAGGGAAAATGGGGAGTTGTTAGTCAGTGGATATAAAGATGCAGTTGCAAGATGAATAAGTTCTAGAGATCTGCTGTACAACTTGGTACCTATAGTAAACAGTACTGTAGTGTACACTTAAAATTTATTAAGAAGGCAGGGCGCCTGGGTGGCTCAGTTGGTTAAGCGACTGCCTTCGGCTCAGGTCATGATCCTGGAGTCCCAGGATCAAGTCCCGCATCGGGCTCCCTGCTCGGCGAGGAGCCTGCTTCTCCCTCTGACCCTCTCCCCTCTCATGTGCTCTCTCTCTCTCATTCTCGCTCTCTCAAATAAATAAATCTTTAAAAAAACAAATAAATAATAAAATAAAATTTATTAAGAAGGCAGATCTCATGTTAAGTGTTCGTCACACACACACACACACACACACACACATACAAAGAGACACAAGGAAACTTTTGGAGTTAATGGTTATGTTTATTATCTTAATTATGGTAATGGTTTCAGGGATGTACACATATGTCCAAACTCATCAAATTGTATACATTAAATAAGTATAATTTTTTTGTATATCAGTTAGACCTCGATAAAGGATTAAGAAAATTAAAATAAATAAACTGGACCTCCCCCTTTGGCCTCAGCTCAGATGGTCCACTCTCTAGCCCCCCCTTGCCCTGGCCCACTTCTCAGCCACTTCTATATCCAACTATGCCATACTGAAACCAAGAGGAAATTGGGAAATTAAAACTTGAGAGATTGAAATCTCCAGAATCCAAACAGAAAAACCCAGGGAAGGGAAACTGGAACACATAACCAATCAATTCCCATTTTTCTCACCTCTTCCTCTTCTACAAATCCCCTTAAGTTTTGCTTTGAAAACATTTCCCCTAGCCCTTGCCCTCCTATCATCAAGCAACAAGACTTGTATTTTTTCTATCATTGATGGAAATGTTAAACTATGACAGAATTCTATGCACCGGGGTCTTTCATAGTTGGTTGTTAGATATTTTATAGCAAATGATAAATTTTATAAAAATGATTTTCCCTGGATCTCAAAATTTACTTAAAAATCCCATTTTGCATATTAAAAATTGGCCATTATCTTATTCTTTCTCTGCATTACTTGTAATGAACACTACATTTCTCATATAGGCAACTTGACCTTCGGGGAAGACCCAGTCTTCAGAACTTGGGAGAAGATCTAGTCCTAAGTAAACAAAAGAAAGAGGTTATTACTAAAATGTAAAAAAAAAAAAAAAATCCCATTAATTGCTCAAGGCAAACTTAGATTGCATTTGGAAATTAGTGGGTTATCCTCTACATCTCTGCTATCTTAAGTGATTACTATTAGCTTATTAAATTTAAAACACATTTAGAACCAGCCACTTGGTAGAGAATGATGTATCTAAAAGAAAGATTAAAAGAAAGAAAAGTTTTCCAGAGAAATGTACTCTTCATCTTTGGGGACTTTATATGAAATAAAAATAGTATCAACAGGGGTCTTCCAACCCTATGCAAAGAGCCACAAGAGAGATGGCCAATTAGAAACTACCCTGCTTCTCCTAGCCCTCTGCTATAGACTGACTGTGTCCTCCCCAAAATTCGTACATTAAAATCCTAACCCCTAATATGATGGTGTTAGAAGGTAGTACCTTTAGGAGGTGATTAGGTCATGAGGTGGAGCCCTCACAAATTGGATTTAGTGCCCTTATAAAAGAGACCCCAGAGAGCTCTCTACCCTCTTCTGCTATGTGAGGACACGGTGAAAAGGTAGTAAGGTAGTTGCCCATGAACCAGAAGTGGGTCCTCACCAGACACTAAATCTGCCGGTGCCTCAGTCTTAGACTTCCCAGCCCTCAGAGCACTGAAAAATAAATTTCTGTTGTTTGTAAGCCAGCCGGTCTATGATACTACATTATAGCACCTCAAAAGACTAAGACGACCTCCTCGGGTTGAATCTCTGAGAAAAGCTCTGACTATAGAAGTTCCTCTGCTCCACATCCAACCAGAGGGGATTGACAAAGCACTCATCCACTTTCTTTTAATTAAAGGCAGCTTTTCTCCAGTTCTGTGAAACATCAAGACCAAGATCATGAAAGCAATGTAATTCTCAGTGTAACTTGTAGAATGACTCTTTTCTGGAGCTTTGTCATTGTAGTGGCTTTTCAAACAAAAACTACAGTAGAAAATATATAACTTTAAATAATCTAACATCCTAGCCATAAAACTGAATTATTAGAAGCTTCTGGTTTGCCTGGAAGAGCTAATTCACATTAAGCTGGTGAAGAGTGTAACAGAGGCTCCTGGGGCCCATAATATCCTTTTCTTCTCTTCTGGGCATCCAGCTAACCTACATTTTCAACTTTCTTGCAGTTTGGCTAAGACCATGTGACTCATTTTTGGCCAACAGTATGAGTGAGAGAAATATATGCTATTCTGTGTCTGAGTCATAAACATAGCCCACACAAGACTAACCCAGCAGTCAACAAACTATAGCCTGGTGGCTAGACCCAGCCCACCATATGTTTTTGTAAATAGTTTTATCGGAACAAAGCTATAGTTACAGCTACTTTTCTGTTATCAGGGCAAATTTGAATAATTGCAACAAAACCATGGGGCTCACAAAATGTAAAATATTGACTATCCAGCCCTTTACAGAAAAAGTCTGCAAACCCTGCTCTAGTCCCTCTCTCTTCCCGCTATGCAGTAACTGTAGAGGCTATGTTTGAAGATGTTGGTCCCACAGTATAAAAGAAGTCTGAATTCTTGAATGACAGCATGTAACAAAGCTCATCCTACCCCACTGGGCTTTATGTGAATGAAAAATAAGTTTTTATCGTGCAATGCCACAGAGATTTTAGGATTATCTCTTGCAACCACTAGCATCACTTTCCCTGGAAACCCAAAGGCCATCATGATTATACCTGTGTGCTTTTGGTTAATCATTGACATGCAAACAGGAAGTATGTCACTTTATAAAGGAATCACTCAAAATACCTTCCTTATCAATTCCTGTGACATTACACAAAGTCACCTAACTTTTAACTGCACAGGATCCAAACTAGCAGATGATTCTAGAAAAGATCTCTGTGTTCTCAGTCTGCAAAAGTAAAAATTCTGCTGGTTTAGGATAAAATTAAGAGGGCAGGTGACTCTCAAACTCTGTAGGTATCAGTGTGGATTCCTAGTCCCCACACATTGAACAAGACTGTGGAAGGGCATAGCTCCCAACAGGAGCACTTCTCAATACATTTACCAGAGGGCAGTTTACCTGGAAGGCCACACACGGGAAAGATGTTGATCACTGCTACCCACTGTCTCCCACATGAGACTCAGTTGTGATAGACGATGACAAGCCCCTTGCAAATGTTACATATGGATTTCCCTAGCCAAAACAACACCTGTTCTTTTTTCAACATGGCAGGAATTTCCAAGATTCTTAGTCACGTCATCTGATGTGCACTTGAAAACTACAATTTAGATCTTAAGGGTAGAAGAGAGAGCATCTTAAGACCCAGAGATTTCTTGACTCAGAGAACCTGGAAAAGTAGACCATAAAGTGACTCTAAGACCTTCATTATCTCATTTCTGTGCAGCATCTGTAGCTGGAAAAAACACAAGATCGCTTTCAATGGAGCCAAGTAACTCTTCTGACAGTGGGGCATGGATAAGAGGTTAGCCTTGAGAATGAGTTCTCACTAGGACCAGTGTGTCTCGATGATGAGAATAAACTTCTTTCTACAAGCCAGTGCCAAGGAAGTCAGAAGGGTGAAACAAAGCAGTCAGGAGCATAAGCACATTTCAGATTTTAAGTTGTCCCTTATTGGGTAGTTTTGGATAAAGGAAAAAAAAAGGCAAAACAACAGGAAAGAAAACAAAACAAATCTAAAATTATGCAATCCAAAAAAGGAGGAAGAGATTCCAGATGCTACACAGCCTACATTACCGAAGACTATTAAATTATTGACAAAATCTCCCCAAGCCTGTTTTTCAGCACGCATGGGAAGCTAGCTACATATCATTACCTTCGAAATGTGGTATAAGTGTTAATCTAAGCATATTGGTTTTTAACCAGAATTGTACTTGTGAAAGGACACATAAACATTCATTCTGGGTACAAATGTCCTCATGAGAAATCTCTTTAAAATGTATTTCTTTGTACAGAACATATATAGAGAAAAGTAATATTTTACCTAGGCAAGTTTTTATGGTAGTTATTCTCAGAAGAAACCATTTATTATCTTTTAATCTTTTTTATTGAGGTATGATACACATACATTATACTAGTTTCAGGTGTACAACATAATGATCTGCTATTTGTACAGATGGTGAAATGATCTAGCTATTATTTTTTAGTCTTACGAGGAGACTGGTCATCAATCATGACAATGCAAAAAACAGACAAGTAAACAAGTACTTTTTGTCAAAGTATACCCCCCTTGTTCCCCTCCCCCCTTGCAAGCATCACTTGCCTCCGTTACATGAGGAGAGATTAGGTGGGTTTTCTGTGAGTCCTTCCTGTACTGCCTGTTCCGCAGTCGCTCTCAGCATCAGGGGCTGTCTCTGACACTTAGAGCAGCAGAGTGGACCTGCCTGGCACTTCCCAGGCCCCTGGGATGGATGGAGGTTGTTCCTTTGTTATATCTCTGGAGAGCTTATGTGGGGCAAGTCATATTTCCCTTTACTCTCACTTTATCCTTAACAATTCTACCACACCCAGCTATACAGGAGTAGTCAACTTCACTCAAGAGTTGAAGAAATTTAAGAAAATTATGCATGGGAGAAAACTGAAACTGTATAGTAAACATGGCTTTTCTGATAGTCCAAAGGAAAAACATCCTGAGAAATAAACCTTCCTGGGATTCCTTGCTGGGTCACTTCCCACTCATAACTTTTCTCTGCTCTTCTGAGGTCTGTGTGCTTCTGCCTCCCTTCCATTCCACTCCCAACCCTGCATGTGGCCGGAGACCCACCTCATGGCAAATCCCACTATATGCCCACAGGTACTGTTTTCAAACCAGATTCATCTCTTTTTTTCCACGCAGTGCACGTCCCCAAATCAGATTAATTTGGCCTAGAATAAAGTCTTGGAGGGCTTCAGCCATGTGATCAGTGGTGGTATTTGGCATTCTGCATTTGAAGAATAGGCCCAAAGAATGAGGCATAACATAACATTGATACTCCAAAGACCTCCAAGACAGAGGACACTTCAAGTCTCGTGCCCTTCAAAATTTCTCCACCAGGTGACTTTTGATTACATCTTTTTATTTTCCCAGCCATTGAAATATTTACTAACCTATACACACAAATACATACACCATCACAATCATATAGAACTCTTCATAAGGTAAACATTAATTCTCTGAGAAAGTACATGCTAAACAGTGTTGTCATTTTGTAAAAGTCTTTCCCTTTTTCTTTGGAATTTCCCCGCCCTGATGTCAAATTATGTCTGCTCAGACCTGCTGAGAATACAAAATAGCCATGGCTCAGCTATCCTTCTCTTAATAGCTGCTCCCTTAATAGCACAATGACTGGCCTTGGGTAAATTTCCAAGTTTGGAGGCAGCAAGACAGCTGGGCCTGATTCACCTTCTCCTGCCTTCCAGTTAAAAGACTCTTGAAAACAGAAAAAGACTCAAAGTTGTAAGAGAATTTAAATAAAGAATATCAATGAAGGAATTACCCAGTTTGGGAAATAAGTTACCTCTAAATACAAAGCCAATGAATGGATTTGAGAAATGATTAGCACACAAGTCATGTCTAAAGCATTTCCATATGTGGAGATTAGAGGTGAAAAAAGACTTCCATTACACCTAATTTATACATTTGAAACTGTAACTATAGCCCAGATAGCTGAGAGTCACTCCCCACCACTCCCATTATACAAAGAAGCTCTTTACCCAAAGGAAGTTTGGTTTTTTTTTAAGATTTTATTTATTCATTTGACAGAGAGAGCGACACACAGAGAGAGGAAACACAAGCAGGGGCAGTGGGAGAGGGAGAAGCAGGCTTCCCACTGAGCAGGGAGCCTGACGCAGGGCTCGATCCCACGACCCTGGGATCATGACCTGAGCCGAAGGCCAACACTTAACGACTGAGCCACCCAGGTGCACCCCAAAGGAACTTTAATATCAGTGTCTCTTTTAATATCAGTGTCTCTTTATTCAGGAGACCACAGCTCCCAATAATATAGTACAGGGCAGGGGCACAGCACTTCCTCAGCTCTGACACCCAGAGTACAGCTCTGGTAGTCAAGAATCATAATTCATTGCAATGGTTGACAATTATGATGAAGGCAGTATAGTTTAGCAGTGAAGATTATTAACACTAGAGTCAGAGAGATGTGAGTTCTAGTCCTGACTCTTCTGTTTACTAGCTATGCGACCTTGGGAAAATAACTTCAGCTTCCTGAGTCTGTCTCTTTATTTGTATAAAGAGGACAATACCTCTATGATTGTTTTTGAAGAAAAAGAGTTAATTTAAGAACTTGTCACAGTGTCTGCCACATGGTGAGCGTTTAATAAATAGTATTCAAGAACAGACAGAATAATCAAATAGTTTAAAACACAGGGTTGAGAGCCCAAGCTTCCCTTCCAGCAGGTGTGATTAGGTTCAGCTAGGTATGACTAAATTCTGGCCAATAGTGAGCAGAAATAACGTGAGCTGCATTTGGATCATATACTTAAGGAGAGGTCCTCTTCTTTCCCTCTCCTTTCTGCTGCTAGATGAAATGGACACATGGTAGTGAGCCATCTTGAACCACACAGATTAGGGCAACACACTCGAGATCGTGAATTAACAAGACCTCGCTCTTCCTGCTCCAACTTAGACTAATTATACTCTATGCCTGATCCACAGCTGTCATTCTGAGACTACCTGCATTTCTCTCCGTAGGTGATTCTTTTTGTTCCCAAATGTCACATTCTTCTCTTATTTCATTCCCTCATTTTGTTTCATTAAAGAAAAATACATGAAAGGCAAACTCTCTATGTCCCTACAGGTCTCAAAATGGTTTTCTCTTCATGTTGAGTGATAGTTTGACTAGGTATAGAAGTTGAGGTGGAAATTCATTTTTGTGCATTTTTTAACATACTCCACTGTTTTCGAGAATCCAATATTTCCCTTGAGAAGCCATATATTTATTTAATTTAGCATTCAATAATTCTCTTTCATTTGAAGAGTCATGTCATTCTTTAGTTGTGAGAAACTACATGCTTTTATTCCATTTATAACTTTCTCTGTTGAATCTTTCTGCTCTCTCTTTCTGGAAGTCCTATTACATGTTGAAATTTCTGGAATTACTCTGTATGTCTCTGAACTTTAAGTCCTATTTTCCCTTTATCATCTTATTTTATACTACATTGTTCCCTTAATTTTTTCTTCCAATTCTTCTATTGAAATTTTATATTTACAAGCATAATTGTATTTACCAAGAATTCTTTATTGTCTGTAAGTATGGATACATTTTCTTAAACTATCAAGTTGTGCCAAACTCTTTATATGGACTGTCTTATTATTTCCCGAAATCATTCTCTGTGGAATAAAGAACAAATATTATTACTTTACAGATAAGGAAAAGAAGCTTAGCAGAATTCCATTAATCATAAAAGATCATTTTTTTCAGATCATAAAAGAAGCAAATTTAAGTGATAGAATTAGGATGCCCACTCAAGTAGTCTGACTTTAGAATTAACGATTTTAATAACATTATAATACTCTTATTTTCTTCAGATAGAATATAATCGGCTGAATAATGAACCCCCAAAGATTCCACATCCTGATGCCCCCAATCTTTGAGTGTGTTACATTTCATGGCCAAAGGGCTTTATAGATGTGATTAAGTTAAGGATCTTGAAATGGGGAGATTATCCTGGATTATCCAGGTGAGCCCAATGTGATCATCATCCTTAAAAGATGAAAGAGGGAGACAGAAGAGTCTAAGAAGCAGAGATTCAAGTCATGTATTGCTGGTTTTGAAGATAGAGGAAATAGTCATAAGCCAAGGAATGCAAGCGGCTTCTAAAAGCTAGAAGGGACAACGAAATATATTGTCCTCTAGAGTCTCCAAAATGAATGAAGCTGTACGAACTCATTTTGGACTTTGAATTCCAAAACTATAAGACAATAAATTTGTGTTGCCTTAAAATGCTTATTCTGTGGTATTTTTGTTGCAGCAATAAGAGGAAACTAATATGTAGATCTTGCATATTTTGGTTAGAGTTATTCCTGGCTGTTCTAAGCTTTTTGGCTATTTTATTTTTAAAGATTTTATGTATGTATTTATTTATTTATTTGAGAGAGAGAGTGCACACATATGTTGAAGCAGGGGGAGGGGCAGAGAGAAAGGGAATCCCAAGCAGACTTCCCGCTGAGTGTGGAGCCAGCCACAGGGTTCAATGTCATGACCTATAGATCACCACCTGAGCCAAAACCAAGAGTCAGACACCCAACCAACTGAAGCTACCCGGGGGCTCCACTTTCTGGCTATTTTAAAGGACATCCTTTCATCAGTTACATTGATGAAAATTCCATTTCTAAATGATGACATCTTTGAAGTATATTGATATTTGTATATTGCCTGGATGACAAGCCATCTTCCTTAATTCTTTTAAAAACCCTAATAATTTTGGTTAAAAATTTTAATAGGAAATCTTAATGTTGGGGTTCCTGGGTGGCTTAGTTGGTTAAGCATCCATCTCTTGATTTCAGCTCAGGTCATGATCTTAGGTTCATGGTCTGCACTGGGTGTGGAGCCAGCTTAAGATTCTCTCTCCCTCCCCCTCTGCTCCTGTCCTCCACTCCCCTGCTTGTGCACACACGGTCTAGCGCTCTGTCTTAAAAAAAAAAAAAAAAAAAAAGTAATATCTGAAATTACCCATTTCTTCCTCACATTTGTGTGTGTGTGTGTCTCTGATCTATTTATCGATTGTTTCTTGCTCTATTTATTGGCTGAACAATATTAACAGTGATAACTTCTGATTTTAATGGCAATGCTCATGATATTTCAAATGTAAGTATATTTGATGGACTTGACTTTTTAATACATTATTAAGGCTATTTGTGCTTATGTTTAGAAATAAAACAGATCTGTAATTCCCTCTTTTTGTAGTATCCTCATTCAGTTTTCCTATTACTGATATATAAGTCTTGCAGTATTGGCAAGGCCTCCATCTTCTCATATAAAATAACTGTTCCCTTATTTTAAATAGAAATTGCTCTTAAATTCTTCTAGCCAGGTACTTTTTATATGGATAAATTTCTGACTACCTTATCAATATTTCTATCAAGAAACATTTTTATAAGAGTTATCAGCTCCTATAAATTCAGTTGGGTAGCATATTTTGTTAGAAAATATTCCATTTCCTATAGATTTTATATTTCTTAGCACAGCAATGTACATGTGGTGATTGACTAGCTTCAGAAAAAAAATCCCCAACATTTTGTCTATTTAATCTGATTTAAAATTGGTCAGTTTAACTAAACGTAAAATAATTTCTTGGTACTGTGATCACCAAAGACAGAAGAATTAGAATTTTGGTCATGCCATATTAGTCTGGTCCAAAGTTGCCAAAGTTATATAACCAGCCTACAATAAATACATTTGGAGTGGGAATTTAATAATTAAAAACAAATAAAAATAACATTTAAAATAATACTTTTTCAGAATTACTTTTTTGTAATGCAAAGAAGAATATTATAAAATATTTTGCAGAAGGATAAACACCCTGATTTTCGCTTTAAAGTGAAAAGTGTATCTTTCCAACCAGTATTTTTATAATTAAACACTAGTTAGACAAGTTCCACAGTGAGATCTACTATACATCTCTACATAACATCAACTTTTTCAGGTCTTGCTTTCTAAACTATAAGCATCTTAATGTCAAGGAATCCCAATGCCTAGAAAGGTGTCCAGATCATAAGCACAGAGGATCAAAACCAAATAAATGAATGGAAAAATACATGGAGATCACAAATACAAAGTAGCATTTATTCATTATTTCACTATGCCCTACTAAATACAAATAGCTTTGATAAAATAATCCCTTCTCTCAAGTATTTTAAGACACTAAATTTCAGACTAAACTTTTGGCATTATTTTCATTACAAAAATATACATTTAGAGAAAACGTTTAACTTAAAAGTTTTGTAATTTCAAAATTCACTTATAATTAAGAAAATTAACTTTATTTGAGAAGTACTAAGCAAACAGAGAATGTGATTTTTGCCAATTTAAAGAAGACATGATTTCACATACCCAAGATCTCTTTTTGTGATTGCATGTAGTAATTACTTTCGGTCTAAAAAAATCGATACATTTTACATGACCACAAAGAAATCACAAGTGTGAATGACCTGGATATACATGTATGTATGTGAATGTATTGTCCATGAGCTCCTCAAAAACAAAAATCATACTTTGTTCACCATTTTTATCCCCAGTCCTCGTACCTTGCCTGACAAAATGGATGGGAGATTAGAAGTAAGGAAAATGCAGGAAAGGAGGGAAAACAGCAGAAACACAGGAAGATAACATGCAGCAGTGTCTGGCGCATAGTAAATAATAAATATTTAATGCGTGAAAAATAAATGAATTAAAAAAGAAATAAGGAAACAATGGGATGAGGTAAAAGGCTAGGTAGCTGGGTATTTATTGTGAGAATTTTATAAACCAATAAGATGCATGACTTTTTATAATATTGCCAGACAAATGTTAAACTATTTTATTTTTCATGTTTTGTTTTTATAAAGACCTATGAAAGAAAACACTTGGCAAGGAATTAAATGGTATTCCAGAAGGAATTGTCTTAAAACACTTACAAAATAAAATTTTATGTTGTTTTAATTAAGACTGAGGAAAAAGGTGTCATAAAGCTTTTCTTTTGTGTCTCAAAGAGAATCTGCAAGCTCAAAAATTTATGAAAACCTTGGGAACTCATGAGTAATGAGTTCTCAAAATTAAAAGGGAGATGTTTTGTTTATTTAAGGGGAACTTGGAAAGTATGTTTCATTCCCATGATTCCTTGGAAAGCATGTTTACCAACTTACAGTTCTTTCTTTAAAAAGTATGTAAGGTGAATTACAACAGATTTGTGATAGGCAAAGGATGGAGAGGGGACCTTCCAAAGTATAATTTTTGGTTACTATTTATTGAAATGATACCTTGGTTAATGACCAATTCAAACTTATTTTTGAATAAACAGTTCCATAAAAAAGCTAAATTTAAGTGAGATTTAACTTTGGCATTAACTTGCTTTATGAGTTTCAGTACAGCATAGATTATTCTTCTGTGTAGTTCTTGGAGGTAGGGTAAACCCATTAGAAATATTCAGATACAGAAGGAAACTAGTCTCTTTCTCCACAACTGCACTAGGAATTTTGTTGATACAAATGATTTTTTGTGACATATGACATAAATTTATATATATTTTATGTCATATAAATATTTGTATATATTCATATATTTAGGTACAAATGATTTTATCAGTTTGTTTTCATCATGCCCAATGGAAGGCATGTATTTCCTTCTTTTTTTTTTTTGCCAGTTCTAACATCTCCAGGTATAAACTCTTGCAGACTGGCAAACCAACCAACTGTTCTCCCTTTCACAATCCACCAAGCCCTGTCAATTCTTTCTCTGGCAACTCTCTGGCTCCTTCTCTCCATTCCCATTGCCTTAAGTGTGGTGTCCTCATCACTCCAAACATCACCATAAGCTCCAATCTTATCTCCCTAAACTGTGTCAATCCACCCTTCACATGCAGCTTAGATGGGTTTTCTAGAAAACAAGCTCTCATAATACCTTCTTACTTAAAACTCTTTGTGGTTTCCTATTGCCAAGATTGGGATAGGAGAACCTCCCAACCCTGTCTTACAAGGCCTTTTTCAATCCAGATACTACCCAACTTTCCAAGCTCATCTCCTGCCCCTTCTGTTCCATAAACCCACTTAATTGTCCTTACAGCCAGACTGTCAGCCTTCTGAACACAACAAATCTTTTCATATCTAAGTGCCTTGGAAGACTCTTATTGCCCAATCCTATTTGGTAGACTTTTATTATTCAAGCTCCAAATTCAACTCTTGATTGAGGGGAGAGCAGGATTTACAATTTGCTCCTTTTCAAGTTGTAACTCATTACATGGTAGGAGACTGAGATAGGTCAACCTCAGTAACATGAGAGAGTTTTAATATAAAAACATTGCACTAGATTCTCTTCTTGCTATGCCAGATTCTCTCTCTCTCTCTCTCTCTCTCTCTCTCTCTCACACACACACACACACACACACACACACACACACACACACAGACATTCTCATAGCCCATCTTAGTCCATTCAAGTTGCCATAACCAAACACCATAGACCGGGTGGTTTAAGCACCACAGTTCTCACAGCCCTGGAAGCTGGAAAGTCCACAATCAAGGTGCTTTAGGTTCTTTCTGCAGCCTCTTTTCTTACCTTACAGGCAGTGGCCATCTCATAATGTACTTACATGACCTCTTTTTTTGCGCTCAGAGAGAGAGAAAGAAAGAGAGAGACAGTTATCCTTCTGATGTCTCTTCTTACCAGGGTATTACTCCCATCATGAGGGTCCCACCCTATTGACCTCATCTAACCCCAATTACTTCCCAAGGCACCCTCTCTAAGTAACCGTTACACTGAGGTTTAGCGCTTCAAATAGGACTGAACACAAATATTCAGTCCATCACAGCCCCAATCTACAAAATAAATAGCATTTAATACCTCGCATGACTTGAGCTCTAGACATCATGTATTCTTCACTGGAAAGTGTTGCCACTAGTTGTACTACTCCTCAGCTTACAGTTATATAATAAAAGGTTGACATTATCCACAGTTCTTTTTTATCTTACATTGTCTTCCTTCCATTTACTATTGCTTGTTGGACTTGTCATACTAACACCAGCACAGATGTTTCCTTCAAATTAAACAATACCACTCCTGATTTCTAGTCACCAGCATAGTCTGTCTACTGCTATTTGTTCATGATTACCAGCATGTTGGTTGAACTAGTTCAAATGATGTCTCAGTGGTGATTTCTACCCTGGAAAGGAGAAGCCAAATGTTTGCAAAAACTCTTCATGCAGATACATAAAAAGTCCACTGAGGTAGACAGGTGTCATTTTCCTGAGTGTCATTCAAATGCATAGTACCCACAGCCATTAAAACACAAGGTGTCAAAACATTCTGACATGAAACAAAATCGATTGTTACTATAGGGATCACATTTTTATTAATATTTTAATGGAAATTTTAAATTCCCTAAAGCAGAAAAGTAATTTTTGTTCAGTTTATTTTCAGAAAGGGAAAAAAATTTATTAACTCCTGTAACCAGCTTAGAAGAGACAAAATGGAAGGAAAATTGGTGAAAACAGGAATGAACAGAAATGCAGCCCTTTGAACTAAGCAGAGGAACAAATCCTATAGTACTACAACATAAAAAGAAAAATCCATCATTGACAAAAGAGACTGTCTGAGGACACTGGTCTCCTTTGAAAGTCTGGAGAAGCAGTTCAGAATAACAATGATGGCCATTGCAATGACTACAATTTGTGCATTATAAGTGGTTATGTTTTTAATAAGTTCTTACATTGATATACCTCTTTGTTAGAAAAATCCTATTTCTCCCCAGGTCATTTTTCATGTTCTTCTCCCTGAACATAGCCTCCTTTCTCTAGCAAAACAGCAATGCCCATATTAATGGTGTAAAATGGATCTGAGTAAAAAAACAAATTGTGTAACATAGCTGTGATAGTTCTGTCCCTGTCAACTGAACTGCAATTGACCTTGGAGGGAAGGTTAGGTGTTAACATCCCTAAGGACCCTCTTTCAAGCTGAAAAAATGCTGATGGCGGAGGTGATAACACACTGAGGGAGACAGAAGGAATGACAGCTGTTTGTTTTACCAATATAGGTGCTGGGGAATTCGCGATTCAAATGGTACTGCCAGCCTCCCAAGGTAGTCATGAGCCATGGAATGGATTCCCCTTGACAACAAACCATCCTTATTATACAATGAGAGGAAACTATCTTTACTTCCAAAAGCTTTGCAACTAGAAGTGACTGTGACTGGTTCTTTAACATATAACATATGTGTCCAAATGTGTGTTGTTTTTCAACAGAGACCATTGTAAGCTTTATATGTTTGTTCTATTGGAGATATCATTATCCAAATCACTTCAGGATAAAATGGGGCAAAGCATTCCAAGTAGAGGTGACAGCAAGTAAGACACACTTAGTGTTTTTTGGTTTTTGGTTTGTTTTTTTTTTTAGATTTTATTTATTTATTTGTCTGAGAGAGAAAGAGAGAGAGGGAGAGAAAAAACAAGTAGGAGGAGCTGCAGGCAGAGGGAGAAGCAGGCTCCCCGCTAAGCAAGAAGCCTGATGCGGGACTCCATCCCAGGAAACTGGGATCATGACCTGAGCCGAAGGCAGATGCTTAACCCCACACTTAGTGTTTAGAGAGCACCCAGGCCAATAGAAGCAGAGCGAGGTAGGGGAGATTTGCTAGAAGAAGCAGGCAGAGTGGCAGCAGTGGCTGCAATATACCCCACTGGGCTTGATAGGTCATAAAATAGAGTTTAGAACTTAGCTTCAGTTTGATGGAAAGACATCAATCTTAACCAAGGGAGTGATAAGATACATTTAAAAATTCGCTCTGGCTGCTACGTAAAGAACAGATCATGGAAAGGCCAGAGTAGAAACAGAGAAACTATTTGCTAGAAGGCAGGTAAGGTCATGGTGGCTTCCAATAGGGGGCAGTGATGGAGATGGAGATGGTGGGAAGTGGTTAGATTGAGTTTGTAATCTGTATGTGGTTGGGAAGAAAAGGGACAGTAGATATGAAAAAGAGTAAAGTGTATAAAATAAATCCTTTGTTACTCTTTCAAACATTGAAGATATGCGATTCAGAGGCTCTGACTCTTGCATTTCTTTACAAATATTTGCCTCTTCTTAAAGAAATATTAAGAAAAAAATAAAGAATTGTGCTATTTTAACTTGAAAGTTAGTATTCTTTAGCTCCATTCTTCTAAAATTCAGAGTATTCATTTTTTCATTTATTTCATAATTTTTTTAAGATTTATTTATTTATTTGTCAGAGGGAGAGGGAGAGAGAGAGCATGCACAAGCAGGGGGAGCGGCAGGCAGAGAGAGAAGTAGGCTCCCCGCCGAGCAAGGAGCCTGATTCGGAACTCAATCCCAGGATGCTGGCATCATGACACGAGTCAAAGGCAGACGCTGAACCAACTGAGCCACCCAGGTGCCCCTATTTATTTCATAATTATTTACTGATCACTTACTTACTATACACATAGTGCCATGTTACGTAATAGAGATTCAAAGATGGATAAGATACAGTACAGTTCAGCGACGGTGTCAAAACCACAAAATTGTTATACAGCTCAAAAGTAGAAGCACACATAAAACTCTTAAGTACCGCTTCATGGAAGTATCTACCACCTCCAGGTCACAGTGCATCCCCCAAACAGGTATTTTTTCCATGTGATCAATCTATATACATTGTAGTAAGGGATAAAATCATGTGAAGTATGGGTTTAGGTTTGGTGTGATCTCATAGACGTACAAGAAAGAAACAATTAGGGGGACTCAGGTAAGATGTAGTGAGCTCCATTCCAGCAGCCAGGGAGGTATGTCTTTAAAGAATCCACTGTTTTTCCAACAAGACCTTCAGTGTCTTCTTTAAAACTGAAGTAATAATAACCATCCAAATACCTCCGGAGGTTGTTCTATGGGTCATCTCATCTTTTCTATTTCTATAAGATCATCCTACAATATTCCAATTATGGAATTTACATAATTTATCTCCTCTCATAAATCTCAATAATCATTCCTTTCATTATTATGTCGTAGCTTGACTCTTCCACTTAAAGTTTTAAAAAGCAAAGATTAAAGTTTCAGCCTTGTGCATTTCCACATTAGCTATCCTTTCCCACTTACATTTTAATTCTGTATTTGAGTTCCAATATTATATATTTTTTGTGCCATTAGATTTCAAGTTCCTCAAGGCAGGACTTTGATTAATTAAAATATAGCTATGGTGCATATATCTAGAAGGCTTAACATATATTAAATAATAATCATTTCAATACCAGAACAAATTAAAGGAAAGCCCAAACTATTTACATTGTATCTTAGGATAAATTCTCTACATAAACAGAAATATTGCACTTACCTATCTCCTTATGTGTATCTTAAAAATATTACTTTATTCTCCAAAAATCAAACGCTTAGAAAATTAGTTTTTGGAGCCCTCCACTTCTAGCCAAGATGGAGCAATGCCCTGCCTGAAACAATCAAAAACAAAAACAGATAAAATAAAGAAAGCAAGGTTTTAAGACACGGCATGAGGAATGAAGAACTGTGGCTCCTAAGAGACAGGAAACAAATGAAGAAAGCCCTACAGTTGCCCAGCTTAGTACTTGAAAGAGTTTCCAAGCCTGGGTACAGGAAGGAGGAAACTACGCTGAGCCTGATAATCTCTCTGAGTTGAGGACACATGGTTTTGTGATTCCAGGGTGACTAAAGAGGCTAGAGCTCATAAGAGAATCAGTTAGGAGAGAGCTACACAAAGAGAGAATTCCAGAAAACTCAAGTCCCTCTTGAGTATTTAGCTGAATACTGATCAGCACTTGTATGTGAGGAAACTACCCAAATCCAGGGAAAGAACCATCTGAAATAATTAAAGGGAACAATGCCAGGTGTTTGCCCAGAACTGGGAGGAGGGCCTATTCACAGCAGCCAGACTTCAAAACGTCATAATGCATGAGGCATTGGGTAGAATATTCAAGAGGGTCTTACCTCAGTAGTGGGAATAATTAGTCCTAGATTGATCATTACCCCCAGATCCACCTAACAAATCATAAAAATAAGATGAAAGGATCAAATCGATTCTAAGCAAATTAACTGCATCCCAGAACAAAGCTCAAGAAGATTTACAGAAACACAAAATATATCCAACACTTAACAAGATAAAATTCACAATGGCTGGCATCCAATCCAAGATTATCAGTCATGCAAAGAAGCAGGAAAGTACAACCCATAATGAAGAGAATCAATTGAGTCAGAATTGACACAGATGTTAAAATTATTAGACAGCAACATTGGAACAGTTATTGTAACTATTCCATATGTTCCAAAATTTAAATGGAGACATTAAAAATCTAAAATAAGATTCTTGTCAGGGTGCCTGGGTGGCTCAGTCTGTTAAGCGTCCAACTCTTGATTTCAGCACAGGTCGTGATCTCATGACCATGAGATCGAGCCCCACGTCAGGGTCTGTGCTGAGCACAGAGTCTGCTTGAGATTTTCTTTCTCCTTCTCTCTCTGCTCCTCCCCTCACTTGCACACACTCTCTAAATAAATAAATTTTAAAAATCTTAAAAAAAAAAATCTACATCAAACTTCCAGAGGTGAAAACTACAATGCTGGAGTAGAAAAAGACACTGGATGGGATTAAGAGCAGATTTACATTGCAGAAGAAAAGACCGGTGAACTTAAAGATATACAAAATGAAATACAGAGAGGAAAAAAAATTTAAATGAAAAGTGAATCAATGATCTCGGACAACTTCAAGTGACCCAATATATGTGTAATTGGAGTCCCCAAACAATAGACTAGTAAGGGGAAAGCAGAAAACATATTTGAAGAAATAATGGCTGAAATTTTCTAAATTTGATGAAAACTAAACCCACAGATTCAGAATCTCAATAAACTTTAAGCATAAAAAACTTGGGGGAAAAAAAACTACAGTAAGTTATAGCATAATCAAATTGCTCAAAACCAGTGATAAAGAGGGAAACTTAAAGCAGCTAAAAGAAAAATACCCATTACTTATAGGGGAACAAAAATAAGGAGAGTAGCACATTTTTCTTCTTTGAAAGGCACAAAGAAATTAAAGTACAAACCACAAACTGGGAGTAATTAACAGCAAAGCTGAGCTCTGATATAGAACCTGTATCTACATTACACTGAAAAAAATAACTCTCAAAACTCAATAATAAAACAAACAACTCAATTTTAAAATGGTAAAAGACTTTTTTATTATTATGTTACATTAATCACCATACATTACATCATTAGTTTTTGATGTAGTGTTCCATGATTCATTGTTTGTGTATAACACCCAGTGCTCCATGCAGAACGTGCCCTCTTTAATACCCATCACCAGGCTAACCCATCCTCCCACACCCCCTCCCCTCTACAACCCTCAGTTTGTTTTTCAGAGTCCATCGTCTCTCATGGTTCATCTCCCCCTCTGATTTCCCCCCCTTCATTCTTCCCCTCCTGCTATTTTCTTCTTTTTTTTTTTAACATATAATGTATTATTTGTTTCAGAGGTACAGATCTGTGATTCAACAGTCTTGCACACTTCACAATGCTCACCATAGCACATACCCTCCCCAATGTCTATCACCCAGCCACCCCATCCCTCCCAGCCCCCACCATTCCAGCAACCCTGTCGGGAGCCATGAGCAACAAGGGGGTTAATCAGGTAGAGCAAAGGCTCCCTGATCCCCTTGAACCATGGCCACCTGACAGCCCCCATACAAAAACATGTTGTACTGGCTAGCCCGAGTTGTATTTAGGCTAAGAAAACCACAGTGTTATTGATAGGCCCTGAAAAATAGCGCACCGGGCCCTTTAAAGGCATACCGCGTGAGCAAAACAAGGAAGAAACTATGCGCTTAAGGAACCTGGCCTTGAACCAGAAACTCGGGACGGAGCCAGGAGAGGGTAGGGAGGAACCTGTGGAACTTGTTTATGTCCTATTGTTATATAACCTGAACTTATATAAAGTGTGTAAGTAAGAATAAAGTTGTTGCTCGTGGCACCCCCGTGGGCAACCCTCCTGTTCCCATACTTTTATGTTTCATTCTCTTACCCTCATCCCTGTTCGACCTTGTACGCGGGCCGTGACAAGTGGCGCCCGAACAGGGACCTGAGCACATGAAAGAGGATCCTGGACACTGACGTCGCAAGCAACCAGGTAAGAGAACCGGTCCTTTAACCGGCACGACAGGAGTAAGAAATTATGGGACAAAGTCAGTCCGCTAATCATGCATATTTTCTGCGGACCCTGCGGGTTCTATTGGCAGAGAGAGGGCATAAGGTGTCTTCCTCTACCCTGCAGGAATTTTTCAGGAACATAGAAGACTTGTGCCCTTGGTTCCCACTAGAAGGGACAGCAAACCCAGAGGATTGGAGACGGGTGGGCCAAGAGATGAAAAATCAAATAAATATTCCTTATAATTCTCAAGGTCAGGCCATAGTCAAAAGAGCCCATTCCACCCTCAAAATGTACCTCAAAAAACTAAAAGAGGGGGAAATACTGCAGGGGAAAATAAAATATTCACCTCATTTACACCTTTCATTGGTACTCTTTGTTTTAAATTTTTTGAATGTTGACTCGGTTGGCCGCACGGCCGCCGAACGTTTTTGGCAGCCTGAACGGGCTCCCCTCCTCTATGCGAAGTGGCGTGACCCCGCCACCGCGGAATGGAGGGGACCCGACCCGGTCCTACGCCGGGGCCGAGGATGCGCTTGTATCTTTCCCCAGGATGAAGAGACGCCACGCTGGCTCCCGCTCCGATGCGTCCGCATTATCCGTAATGGTTTGCAGAATGAGGCGGCTCCAGATTCGCTCCGGGGGGATGAGGAGACGCCCCGCCTCGGATCAGAGGAAAATAACATGGGGAGACATCAAAGCCCTGACCGCTCGAGCTGAGGCCACCGTGCGTGAGTCGGGCCAGCCAGTCACGGCTGTTGCCCTTTTCCTTGCCATGCTATCACTTTTAACCCTTGACTCTGCCCAGGCCTCTTCTTCCTGGGCTTTTGTCCCGGATCCTCCTACCGCGAGGGCGGTCACCTGGAAGGATCCCTCACCCAAGGTGTTTACTAACTTCACAGACATTTTTGATGGGCCTGAGATTTCCGGCCTCACTCATGCCGTGGCGCCTTTTAACTGGACCAGCCTGGCTTCTGCCCCCCCCATTTGTTTCCAGGCCATCGATGGCCCTGAGGCGCCCCATTATGGATGCGTGGTCACTTCACCAGTCTCCCGAAGAATCCGCTCTTGGTATGGAACTGAGCCACCTAGAGGAGACACTTTGACACCTCATGTAATGGTGGAGAATTGGGACATCAACGAGGTTGTCCTTCAACATCGACCGCCCCTGCCTGTTGGCCGTTTCGGACCCGCTTCCAGATCCCTTGAGACCCCATACATTGACTATCCCCTCTGTAAATCTGACCTAACGTGGAAAACCTATGGACCCTCCTGGAAAACCTGCGTTCATCACAACCCAGAGATTGTGACTCCCCATGGCATACTTGATACTTATATAATTGACTGGTCAAAAGATGGGGATCTCCCTTTGCGTCGCTCCCCCCCCCCCCCCCCCCGCCTTCAGAATATGGGCCATATGACCACAATAATTCTGCTCCCGGGGGACTGCTGTCACTGGGGAGGATGAGACACCCGGACTTGTGGAAAATTGTTGCGGCCATGAGAGATGTTAAAGCTAATTCATCCCTTTTCCCTGGCTTCCCCACGGGCCCATTGACATTTCAAATTCAGGCATGTCTTTCCCCACCGTTCCTGTTTGTAGTGGGGGACGGATCTGTAGTACCCGAGGCTAAGGCCAATAGAACCCTTTACAAAATAACTTGTGAGGAGTGTTATCTCACCAACTGTTTGCCTTTACCCAGCGCCCCAAATCCAACAAAGAAGGTTTTCCTAGCCATGCAGCCCCCTTATCTAATGATGCCTGTAGAGGTGGGGGGGGCCCTGGTGTAGAGATTATGGCTACCAATTTGCGCAAGAATTGGAGGGCCTACTTAGCCGGGGACGACGTTTCCTAGGCCTCCTAATAGCTGGCATCACTGCCTTGGTGTCTTTGATAGCATCAGCTACTGTTTCCACGGTGGCACTGTCCCAGGGCATACATACTGCCGCTCATGTAAATAGCTTGGCTCATAATGTCTCCCAGACCCTCGCCACGCAGGGAAGTATAGATAGGAAGATTTTGGCTCGCCTGGATGGTCTAGAGCAGGCAGTCGAGTATTTGGGCACCCAATATTCACTGTTGCATACTCGTTTGTCCTTTGTGTGCCACGGAGGGTATGGTTCCATTTGTGTGACCCCCCTAAAGGCTGACAATGTCTCCTGGGAAACGGTGCAAAGGCACTTGCAAGGTATCTGGCATGAAACAAATGTAAGCCTAGATCTGCTTCAATTGCAAGAACAAATAAACAATATAGCCTCCTCCCATCTGCATGTAGTCACCCCCGGAGACATGGCACAATCCTTTCTACAAAAGCTACAGGGGTTTAACCCCTTTAATATCCTCCAACATTCCTTCTGGATTGTGTGTGCTCTGGTTGTAGGGGTAACCTTATTACTCTGCTTATGGGTGTGCTTGGAGTCGCTGTCTGTTTGCTTTCATGGCCAGTACCCAAGCAAATGTACACATGTTGCGTTTAAAGATAAAAGGGGGAAATGTCGGGAGCCATGAGCAACAAGGGGGTTAATCAGGTAGAGCAAAGGCTCCCTGATCCCCTTGAACCATGGCCACCTGACAGCCCCCATACAAAAACATGTTGTACTGGCTAGCCCGAGTTGTATTTAGGCTAAGAAAACCACAGTGTTATTGATAGGCCCTGAAAAATAGCGCACCGGGCCCTTTAAAGGCATACCGCGTGAGCAAAACAAGGAAGAAACTATGCGCTTAAGGAACCTGGCCTTGAACCAGAAACTCGGGACGGAGCCAGGAGAGGGCAGGGAGGAACCTGTGGAACTTGTTTATGTCCTATTGTTATATAACCTGAACTTATATAAAGTGTGTAAGTAAGAATAAAGTTGTTGCTCGCGGCACCCCCGTGGGCAACCCTCCTGTTCCCATACTTTTATGTTTCATTCTCTTGCCCTCATCCCTGTTCGACCTTGTACGCGGGCCGTGACACAACCCTCAGTTTGTTTCCTGAGATTAAGAATTCCTCATATCAGTGAGGTCATATGATACATGTCTTTCTCTGATTGACTTATTTCGCTCAACATAACACCCTCCAGTTCCATCCACATCGTTGCAAATGGCAAGATTTCATTCCTTTTGATGGCTGCATAATATTCCATTGTATATATATATACCACATCTTCTTTATCCATTCATCTGTCAATGGACTTTAACAGACACTTCACCAAAGAAGATACATAGATGGCAAGTGAATACATGCAACAATGTTCAACATCATTAGTCACAGGAAATGCAAATTAAAACTACAATTGTATACCACCACCCACCTATGAGAATGTCTAAAATTAAGAAGACTGGGGGCACCTGGGTGGCTCAGTCAGTTAAGTTCTGCCTTTGGCTCAGGTCATGATCCCAGGGTCCTGGGATGGAGCCCCGCATTGGGCTCCCTGCTCAGGGAGAACCTGCTTCTCCCTCTCCCTCTGCTGCTCCCCCTGCTTGTGCTCTCTCTCCCTCTCTGTCAAATAAGTAAATAAAATCTTTAAAAAATAAATTAAATAAATTAAGAAGACCAGCCATACCAAGTCTTTGTTGGCAAGCATGTAAAGGAAGTGGAACTCTCTATTACCATGCTGCTGGTGGTAATATGAAATGGTACAGCCACTTTGAAAACAGTCTGGTACTTTATTAAAAAGTTAAGTATACATATACGAACGACATAACTCAGCCATTTTACACCTAGGTATTTTCCCAAGAGAAAAGAAAGCATATGTCCATACAAAGACTCATACACAAATGTTCATAGCAGCTTTGTTTGCAATTGCAGAAGCCAGATACAACCAAATTTCCATCAACAGGTGAATAGGTAAACAAACTTTGGTACACCCATACAATGGAATACTACTCAGGAGTAAAAAAGAAATGGAATATCGATAAATGCAACAACATAGATGCTTTTCAAATAGTTATTCTGGGTGAAAGAAGACAAATAGATTACATTTATATAAGCTTTAGAAAATGCTAATTTATCTTTAGTGACAGAACAGAGCATAGTGGTTATCTGGGAACTGAGGTCTGGCAGGAGGAGGGAGGATTTCAAAGGAGCATAAGGAAACTTTCAGAGGTATTGGAAATGTTCACTACCTTGATTGCATTGATGCTTCCACTGGTGCATGAAATGTCAAACCTTGCCAAAATATACACTACAGATATGTGCAGTTTATGGTATATCGCTTATACCTCCAAAAAGCTGTTGACATTTAAATATAAATGTAAATAAAAGAAAATGAGATTTTAAAACTAGATTTTCTTTTTTGAGGAATTTTGGGCTCATAGCAATATGAAGCAAAAAGCACAGAGATTTCTCATATACTCCTTGCCCCAGCACACGCACAGCCTCCCTCATTATTAACATCCCCCACCAGAGTGGTACATTCGTTACAGTCAATGAACCTATACCCACTCATTATTATCATCCAACTCTATAGTTTACATTACTGTTCATGATTGGCATTGTACATCCTATGGGTTTAGACAAATGTATGATGACAAGCATCCATCATTATAGGATCACACAGAATAGCTTTACTGCCCAAAAAATCTACCTTGAAAATGAGGTTTTTATTTAACTGCTTTTAACACTTTAATTTTTATGTGTATCTTATGTCATAATGTTATAAACCAGCATTTTTATCTTTTTCATTAACTCAACTGCCTTTTGGAAAAGAGTGAGTAATTGAAAAATATATATCTTGGTACACCTGGAAATTCATCTTTAAATGATATATGATTAAGAACATTTATGTAAAACTTTATTGCAAGAGTTCGGGAGTTCATGTTTCTTTTTAAGAATTCTGTCATTGGGGCGCCTGGGTGGCTCAGTTGGTTAAGCGACTGCCTTCGGCTCAGGTCATGATCCTGGAGTCTCAGGATCGAGTCCCACATCGGGCTCCCTGCTCAGCAGGGAGTCTGCTTCTCCCTCTGACCCTCTTCCCTCTCGTGCTATCTCTCATTCTCTCTCTCTCAAATAAATAAATAAAATCTTTAAAAAAAAAAAAAAGAATTCTGTCATTGCTTGGTTGATCTCCTGCATGCTTTAGGCTTTTTGACTCATTCTTGATGCGAAAGATTTCATACTGAGACTCCCTGGTGGACACAATAATGAAGGTTGTTTAGTTGATATGTTTTTTTTTTCCAAACTTTACCACCGCACTGACCCCCAAGTATTAAATCTCAGCATGAAGACATTTCTAAGTTACATTTATACAACATAGTCATCCATAACACTTCAGGAATTTTATATAATCGTGTCAAGGTTATCTTCTCTTAGGCACTGTAGTTTTTCATAATCACTGGGCCCTAACATTATGACTACTGCTTATAAAAACAGTATTTTAAGGGATTTTTTCATATCAAGGTTATGTCCAACATGAATATAAGTGCAAATCTTCCTATGTCATTAGAAAATAAAAATCCTTTATCACCTCATTTTTCCCTGATTGGTTGGATGTATACACATGATGTGTTTTCTGGCTTGTGTAATTTTTTAAATATCATGTTTACTGATATGAAAATTTCAGAAAAAAAAATTTAGAGAAAAAATGTTCCTCTGATCTTTTGGTTGTATTTTGATCAATATATTACTAAATTGGTTTAAATATTAGATTTTATCATGCTATTTATATGTTTTAAACAATGATTCTTCATATTCCTCCACCTAAGACAGGAAATGAATGTATAATCTAACAAATATCACACAGCAGATTTATAAGCACAAACAACAATAAAATCAGAGGATCCTAGGCTAACAGTCAAAAATAGAAAATCACATGTTACATGATGCATTTGATTTCTGGCTAGAAATAAGACAACACAAGTTTTCAGGAAAACTGAAAATTGTTTTGATGTCCTTGTCTCAGTGTTCTTGTAATGGAACCATTTTTCAAAGTTTTGGTATAAGTCACAAAAGGTAAATAATACACGTTTTCTATTCTTTTGGGGGGGGAGGAGTCTTTACAAATGTTGGTATGATTAGAGAGTTGCAGTAGCAAGAGGATCCAGTGCTGAAGGTCATCTTAGTGACATTGTTTTATTCTTGCTTGCTATGAGGATTCTGTATTTTATGCATTTAGATTTCATCCAACAAGCCAAAAGAATGGATTTCCACAAGAAACTCCAATTTTGCATGCCAATAAAACTATTTATTGTTTCCCAAATATGTGGGCTTAACACATCTAAATATTTTCAGAAGGGGAGTCTAAAGAATTCTGGGCTAAGGTTAATTAAGAAGCAGCACAATGAATTGATACCACTCTTTTATTCATACCCAATTATATATCACATCCTTGGTGTCTTTAAGCATTATACTAGGATATACTGCTGGATGTTGGTATCCCTGGTGGTAAAAACTGGGTTCCCAAATATGGCCTGAAAGTAGGAGACTATCAAATGGCATAAGGTAAAAAGGAAATTAGATAAATTTTATTGCATAAGAACTCTAAATGTCAAAAGTCACTGCCAAAATTTAGCTATAAATTTGCTTATCAGGCTGTTCAACTGACAGTGATGGGTAGGAACTTTATAGGGAAAGGATACTAAGGGTTTTGGGGAGAAGAGTCTTTCTCTGGATGCTGGAAACTCTGTGATCCCTGAGAGTTAAAGGCTACAGCAGGAAATAGCTGGGAAATGGACATCTTCATAAGAAGAAAACTTCGGGACTGCAATTAAGGAAATAAGTTTAATGCCTGATTTTCCATCCAGTGTTTAATATGCAGAAATTATAACTTCAGAGTAAGTAAGAAAAGACAATGGAGGCAGCCAGGAGCTACTATGTACCTGGAGTCCAGGAAGGCAGAGATATTAGCAATTTCTAGTATCATAACAGGAATGTCAGGAAGATCTTCAGGTCTTTGAGAAAGCTCAGATGAAAACACTTCATACATATTCAGTCATCATGAACAGTTAAAAACTTTTGACAATTTGCACATCACTCATAACAGAGAAACACAAATTATAACTAACATGAGACCCTATGACACCATAGGTTATTTCAACTTGGAAAAAAATGAAGTTTGATGTTTTTAGTACATTGCTGATAGACGTATAAATTTCTGCAACTTCTGGGGAAAGCAATTTGGCAATACATGTCAAAAATTACAAGTGCCCATACCCTTTAACACAGCAATTACACTTCTAGTAATTTTTCCTATAAATATACTCACAAGTGTGCAAAATGACCTATTCATTTAATAAGTAGTGGGTGAGCACCAGCTGCATGTAAACTTCCATTCTAGGCACTGGGAATAGAGCAGCAAACATAGGAGAGTCTCATGAAGCTAATGTTGGTTGGGGAGATAGGCTGCAAATAAATATACAGAATATGTCAAGCAGTGGCATGAAGAAAAAATTGGGTAAGAAGGGTAGAAAATAATGAGGAAAGGATATTATTTCATATAAGGTAAGCAAGGTGACACTTAAATAGAGATCTAAATGAAATGAGGAAGTGAGTGGTATAGATACATATGGGAAGAATGTTCTAAATACACATCATCACTTGGGGCGCCTGGGTGGCTCAGTTGGAAGAGCCTCCAACTCCTGATTTTGGCTCGGGTTATAATCTCAGGGTTGTGAGACTGAGCCCCATGGCAAGCCCCGTGCTCAGCTGGGAGTCTGCTTAAGATTCTCTCTCTCCCTCTCCTCTTCCCTTCCCACGTGCCCACAAGCGCACGTGCATGTTCACCCTCTCTCTCTCTCTCAACTAAATAAATAAATCTTTAAATAAATGCACATCATCATCACAGCATCATTTGTAAAAAAAAAAAAAAGGAAAACAACCTAAATATCATCAATAGGGGCTTGATTAAATAAGTTAGATATGTAGTATATATGTTTTACATATATATCTATATATAAACATAGAGAAAAAAATGATTGAGAGATTTTGGAAGAGTACTGAGTGGCTGGGATACTGACTTATTTTTCACTGAATCTCTGTTTTATACCTTTCAAATTTTGTGCCACATGCACATACTCAGTTTCATACATAAAACATCATAGGACAGGGTTTATGTGAAATGTCTAAATTTGACATTTATCATGAATAAAAATATTTATCCTGCTTAAAATATTTCTGGGAGTTCCGGGAGTTCCGGGAATCCCAAATGATAATAGTCTATAACGTAAAATACCTGGAAAAATTTATACACAAATATATGTCACATGTGTTACACTCAGAATATTTCTGGACTTTCTGATAAAGACAGGCCTCCAGCAAAGGGAAAAAAAATTGTACCTTCGGAAAGAGCAATTCAAACCACACATCATCATCTATGTCACTAAACAGGACTGAATCTCACAGATCCATAGTATCTTGTCAAATTTTTTAAGAATTCATATTACCACTCTCTCTCATGAAAAACATTCTGTATATTTTGCCTGTTCCACATTTGAATGAAAAATCGTCATAAAGCAAAGGCCTAAAACTGAAAACAAATCCAAGCCAAAAATCTAGGACAACAAATCAGAACAAATACACTAGCACTGAACTCAGGGTCCTCACGAACATCAATGTTAAAATAAACTCAATACATTCAATGTCCCCGTCTTTTCCTTGATTTTTTGGAGGAATACGAATTTATTGCGAAGCCATAAATTTGCTATAGACGGATAAGTTATAGAACAGGAGATAGCTTTAATTATAGGAAAAATTTCAATATTTAACTGGCAAAGCTTGCTCGTGTTGACTTTTACTGACCAGACACACCACAACCTGACAGCTGTAGTCACTGTCCACAGTTGATGTCATCAACCACTCAGGTGTTAGAATGGCAATAAGAGCAGAGGCTGTGCTGGGAGAGGTGTCAGCAGGCACGGTAAATGGACCATGATGGTGGCCACACACCAATGGATCTGGACGGTCCGTTCCCCAGAGCCCTTCACCAGTTGCTTGCTGCCTCCTTGCCCCACTGCCAATAACTTCCAGCTTGAAAAGACTCTGTATTTAACAGCTGTGGTAAGCAGAATTTCTGGGATTCTACTCATTTTACTTAATTATTTTCAAGTCTGAAGTAAATAATTATAAAAAGTACAGATGATTTTGAGGCTAGGGTGGTTGTGGTTTTGGGGGGGGATGGGGAGGTATCATTTTCCCAAAGTATGTTATTGCAGTTTGGGATAGCACGCTCTCCTAAGCTATTCCTTTGTGGTGTTCAACTGTGCTCAACAGTTATATTAAGTTTGGTCTCGGGAGACAACTGTTTAGAGACAAGCTCAGAATTTTCTTCCTTTACTACATTTCTATTTTTGTTATATACATGTTCATCCTTTCTGGTGTTTTTTGTTTGCTTGTTTGTTTGTTTTGACAGGGAGAGAGAGGCAACACAAGCAGGGGGAGTGGGAGAGGGAGAAGCAGGCTCCCAGCTGAGCAGGGAGCCCGATGCAGGGGCTTCGATCCCAAGACCCGGAGATCATGACCCTAGCCAAAGGCATACGCTTAACTGAGTGACCCACCCAGGCACCCCCTTTCTGGTGTTTTAGCAAGCAAAACTGTATCTTCAAATCAATAGGAGACATACATGGTAACTTTCATGTGGCATTCCCTGTAATTGACAAGTGTCTCCATTGTATCCATCTGCTCCTTTTCTCAGAGCTTTCTCTTCTTCCTTGGGTTACCTCAAGCCCCGCTGAAATAAACCACCAAAATCAGTCTGAGATATTTCAAAATCATGTCCTTCCTATCTGTTTTTCAGAGCTCAAAGTATAGCTGCCTGATACTATTTTCTCTAGCCTGGTAACCACAGAATATAGCCAAGTGAATGATGTGTTCTAGTACAGATCAAATCCCAAATCCTTTTCAGATGTCAGAGAAATCAAGGAATCATGAATGGCATGTATGGCTGTCGACTTGTATATTTAATAAGCATTGCTTCATAATAATGTTCGTTAACTGAAACTGCTATCACAGTTTCATTTTCGTGTATTACTACATAAACATATAGCAACACAGGATTTGCGTGTGAAAAGAGAAAGGGGTAAGAGACAAAGAAACTTACAGTGATGGTGGGGAGGGTTGCTTAGAAGCAAACAGATGAAGATTAAAAAGGCTCTAAAAACATCCCTTTGCCATCCTGACAGTTTCAGTGATGATATCACCATTATGTTGAATACTCTCACCCTCCAAATTCCTTCCCAGTCTGTACTGCAGAGCCACCACATCTGCACACGAGGGACCAAAGACAAGGGGAGCCCTAGTCTTGCTCATCGCTCCTGGAAATGACAGCACAGAGAACAGATCTAGCTAGACGGTAGGAGCATCGTTGCGTCTACAGAGTCCCACAGACTGTTTCAGGGTTTGGAAGCCTGTGCTGTTCTGGGCGTTTTTGTTTCCTGCACAGATGCAGGTACACATGGCGAATAACAATAATCCCTGCATGGTAAAACTGAAGTTGTAGCTTTTTTTTTCAGACTGCATTCTGCACAAATCTGTTTCCAAGGCAATTGGAGTTTTATATCTTAAAACTCAAGAACACACAGTAGAAGCTTATTGATGGAGATCTCATCTTGGGTGCAAATTTTGAAGTAAAAAATGATGTAGGGTATTTATCAATAAAAGTTCATTGGATAAAATTGGAATGTATTTGTGGTAAGATCTAAGCATGCTCTCTGTTTATATCAAAGAATTTGTAGTGACGATACGGGAAAGGACAACTGAAGAGAAAAGGATGTGAAACTCTTAATGACAGTGACTGTGCCCACTGGGGAGATAATCAGCTGAGTAACTGAAGGGTCTACCACAAATGCGACTGCTCTGGATGAAAACACCAGATACAACAGACGCAGTAGCTCTCACAATTAACTGTTAAGTGTGTGCAAGGAATGCAATGGAAAATAAGTTTACGTAGTTTCCAAATAGAGCACAGGAAATTTTGACCATATATGCACCAGCCTGCCTTTACCAAGCAGAAACAACATGAGACCAGGTACAGAAAAAGAAAAATACAGGGACCTGGGTCGGAACCCAGTTTACACATGCCCATCATCATTTAAAATCAATTTATTTCTCTGTGGGGGGGGGAATAAAAAGCTCTTCAGAATTTTTTTTAACACTCTGATTCCAATTAAACAGTGGTATCTGGGGATGTGGATGACAGAACCAGGAGAATCTTACCTTATTAGTATATCATTATAGGAAAAGTATCAGTCTGCTCTTCTGGGTTGTAACACCTGGTTTAGGCCGGAAAAACACAAAAATGCTTTAAGAGTAATCAAAAATTAAATGGCAAGTACTTTACCTTTCACTTTCTCAGAGGATAAGTTTGATTTTCAAAATAAGACTTACCTGCTCTCTCTCTCACAGAAGGCCATTACAACTTCAAGATTTTTCTGAATAGAGGAGCAAAAGAAAAGCATTTGTAGAGCAAGATGAGACTTATTGTCCCCCCGCCCCACCACATTCTCTGGGCTTCTCACTTTCCCGTCCGTGAGAAGTTTTCATTGATTTGTCATTGAGTGCTCCCTAGAGTCCCATGAAAGCATGGAAAATGTGACCATATGTTTCAGCCATGCCCTTGGTCGTGGAGCTGCTGACACCTTCATTGTCCAGCCTTCAAGATTCTTTAGTACATTTTATGTCTTAGAGACAGAAGTTATTTTAAAGTGATTGACTGAAGCAGAGCTTCTGGAATTAGAACAGGTGTGATTTCCGTACACATCTGTTTGGTCATAAAATATCGGCAAGTAAGTGGGATATCCAGGCTCGCAGCTGCTTTCCAAAAGCTGCCTGCTGCAGTTAATACCCTTCTAAGACAGCAAGAGTAGGGAATGAAATATTCTCTCATTGTAGACAACAAAAATGAAATTATCCATGTTTTGCTTACAGTTTATCCTGTATTTCTGAATTTTTAATAAAATTAAGTCATCTAAATTCACTGATTCCAATTAATCTTTTTCTTTTAAAATGCCCAGTTCTGTTTTCTTGTGGAACCCATAGGCAGAAATATAAATTCTAACAAAATAAACAATTCAAATCACACATAAACGTTCCCATTTGCTTCCATCATGCCCTTAGAATAAAGCTCTGAGGAATAAATATAATATTTCTTCTTAAGAGGGAAGAGTATCCAGAGAACACACACACACATACACACTTAAGACCAGTAAGACCATTCCAGTGGTATCTGTCTCATCTTTCCTCTGTTGTAAAGATATATTTTAGTAAGTATTGACCGATTTTGAGATAGAGATTTCTAGGAATACGTAATTAATGTATTCAGATAGACCTTTGGATTTTAGTAGTAATATATTAACACATGCTCAGAGAAAATAAATTTTAGTTCTGCTTCTGTAATTCCCCTTACACATTTATACACAAATTTTTTCTCAGGCCAGGAAACAAACTACCAAAGGAAAAATCATCCTTTCACACCGAGATATAAGTTCTCCTCTCCACAAGGCCGGTATTTCCACTGAGCTAGGTTGCTCATGGCAAGATTTAATATTCATTAGAAAATCATGCCTTGGAGGTTATTTTCATCTGTTTGGCACCTCCAAGGGAACTTGACACATAAACCATTTGATTTTGAGCAGCTTAAGGCAAAGAAAAATACCTAGCTATCACTAGATTTCTCAAATGTTGTTCTTTCCCTAGACCACTATAAATGTTTGTTCCCCAACTGTGGGCCACCTCCCTAATGGCCATCAAGACTCTCATTGAGGACCTCCTGGCTGGCTCAGTCGGTTGAGCGTCTGACTCTTGATCTCCACTCAGGTCTTGATCTCAGGGTCGTGAGTTCAAGCCCCACGTTGGGCTCGACGCTGGGTGTGGTGCTTACTTAAAAAAAAATTTTTTTTAAAAAGACTCTCGTTGAAATTACCAGGGGTTTCACACTGTAATTCCCTACCAGTTATGAAACATATAAAACTGAGCAGGGGCGCCTGGGTGGCTCAGATGGTTGAGTGTCTGCTTTCGGCTCAGGTCATGATCCCAGGGTCCTGGGATCGAGCCCCACCTGGACTCCCTGCTTGGCGGGGAGTCTGCTTCTCCCTCTCCCTCTGCCTGCTGCTCCCCTGCTTGTACACTCTCTCTGTGTCAAAAATAAATAAAATCTTCAGAAAAAAAAAAGAACTGAGCAGAGTGCCACATGTAAGATAAGCCTAGTGGACAGTGTGCACCAATGCCTAAACAGAGCTACTGAAAAATAAGGCCCTTCAGCCATCTCCCAAGGGCAACCTAACACGGCTGCCCAAGCAGAGAGGAGGCTTTCAGAGCTCACAGATGAGAACGTAGGAATGCAAAGACTGGCAAGGAGCTGATCTGCTCACATGCCCAGCTAGGGTCTCAAACGCGATGAGAATCAAGAACCATCTGAAGACCAGTCAGTAACTAAGAATTTCCGTGTGTGTGTTCTACTATTACGCTAAATACAACAGGTACAAATCATCTTCCTCAGAGAAACTAAATGCAGACAGTATTTTTATCTGGTGTCTCTGCTTCCAGTTTCTTTTTCCTCATCCTTTCAGTTATCCCAGTACATCCTCAATTTCCATAAAATATTCTTTCATCAAGTTATCGCACTGCTGAGCATCCTCTAAAGATTCCTGTTGCCTTCTGGGTGAAATACACAGTATTTCTAGCTAAGATGCTCTATAATCTGTCTCCACACTACTGACTTCTGACTTCTCCCCCAAGACCTGTACTCCATTCCAGATTATTTATGATTTCATTCTTTTGACAACATATCAAGCTTAGTCTCCATTTTAGATTTTACTCGTGCAGTTCCTTTCACGTAGGAGGGCTTTCCCCTCCTTTCTAGCCAATTCCTGTCCATCTTTTAAAAAGCAACTCTTTCAACATAAACAAGGGAGTTTTTCTGCCCAATCCTGGCTTCATTAACCCTCACCTACCTACAGGACTCATTTTGGCCATTTGTATGTTACCACCCATTCTTACGTGTATGATTTATATTTCTAATCATATTGGTTCTTCCTAGAGAACAGGTACTATTTCTTATATTTTTCCCTTAGCACTGAGTATAGCAGGCCCTTGATAAATACTTATAGAAGAATGAACACATGAGCCAAAGTGCAGTTTGATCTTACACGGAGCAAAGAGCTGAGAAGAGGTAAGGAGTCTAAGCTGAGTTAGGTCTCCATGATTCCTGTTGAACCCTAAATTGCCATTGCCAAATGTCCATGTTAACTCCAAATTCTTAAATACACTGTAAAAGCCAATTAAATGTAAAATGACCTCACAGAAAAAAATGTGAAAACAGAAGTATCACTGAAGTACCAGTTTCAATCTAACATATTTAAAACCAACTTTGTCTTCCATATATCAGGGAAATATTTCCTGGTGTTATATATAGGAGGGAAATAATATTAAAGAATTGCATGTGACTGAAGTAAAAATCCTGGAAGGACAGCAAATACATAGATTATTTCATTAAATGCATTTTCATGTCAAAAATTAAAACCTCTAAGGTTTATGGGCAATAATTTCTAGTCAAGTCATCATGACCTGTAAATATGAAAGTAGTTAGGTCAGTGATACCTGTAAAATATAAGCTATTTTAAAATCTTCAGTCATTTGAGAAATATCTAACTGGCAAAATAGTGCTTGATAAAAAAAATAACTACATGTTTATTTTGTATAAGATCCCATCATGTGAACATTCTCATTTAATCTTCTCAACAGATCTGTGAATTGGATACCTTATTCCCCTTTTTACAGATGTGTATGCTAGATTTTGTGGTTTTCAAAAATTGTAATAAAATTTTTTTGTATTATTTCAATTTTCAGTAGCAAATGTGTGTGTAGAAGATCTTATTAAAATTGACTTATTTGAATACCTCTCAAAAAAAAAAAAACCTGTCCAGGCAGGTGCTATTAATAATGGTGTGTGACATCATGATCCATGATGACCCACGGTTGGAAGAGGAATCCTTGCTTAGCACAGAGGAACAGAAAATTTTGTACATTTTCAAAATATTAAAATCCTGGCTAGAATCTGTTTTTAACACTCTTGCTTTATTGTTCTTTTCAGCATCATTACTGCCTTGTTCAACAGATCTAATGGACTTCCAATTCCTTCACCATTTTGTGAAGAACTCGGTTAAGAAATAGAAAGCATCCCTGCTGATATTTTAATCCCTGCTGAAATGTGAGAGAAAAATAGCAGATATAAAAAGAAGAAAAACAAAATCCTTGAAAGGTCTGTTCTCTGTGATAAAGTGTAATACAATGAGCTTCCTCAAGCCAATAACCTGGAAAGTTTCAACTATTCAAAGGACCATATTTGATGTTCAGTTGCTGTATAAAGCTTACAAAAATGGTCTTATATACATTAGGGTGTGACCTTAGGGAAGTTAATTTATTTGTGGATCTGTGTCTTCATCTGTCAAGTAAAGAGACAGATGGTCTCTATTTACATCATTTACTCCTTAATGTACTTATATATTTGTTTCTTACATTTGCTTTAATTTATAAAGAACTTGAAATAATTGTATAAGCTATAAATATTCCTATATACCTAAATGATGATTTAATGAATTGATGGTGAATTTTCTTTTATTGCTTTCCCTTTTATTTTGGAAAAATTGCAAAGCTATAGGAAATTGAAAAAAAATAGTTCAATAAACATTATATGTCCTTCACCTAGATCCACAAGTTGTTAGTCTTCCCACATTTGCTTTGTCTAGTTCCCTGTCCCCCTCTCTCACACACGAAGACATATCCAGTTTTTGACAAAATTATTCCAAAGGTACCATGACCCTTCGCAACTAATTACATCCCATACATCTCTTAAGAACAAGAACATTCTCTTACATAAACACACCATTATCATACCCAAGAAAGTTAACATTGACACAATATTGTTTAATATATAGTCTCTACTCAAATTTCTCTGATTGTCACAAAGATGTCTTTTCCAAATTTTTTTTAAATCCAAGATCCAGTCAAGAATTGTGCATTTCATTTAGTTGTCATATCTTTTTACTTTCCTTTCACTTAGACAGTATCCTGACTTTTTGTTTGTTTTTCACAACACTGACATTTTTTTTTTTGAAGAGTCCAGGACAATAAATCTTAGGAAGTGTCCCATAATCTAGATTTGTCTGATTGTTTCCTTGTCATATCAAATATATTTGATATTCAATATGCTATAATCCATTACTGTCACCATTTTTTTAAGATTTATTTATTTTAGAGGGAGAGAGAGCACAAGCAGGAAGGAGAGAGAATTTGAAGCAGACTCCAAGCTGAGCATTGAGCTGGAGGTGGGGCTCCATCCTAGGACCCTGAGATCACGACCTGAACAAAAACCAAGAGTTAGACGCTTAACCAACTGCACCACCCAGGTGCCCCATTACTAGCACTATTTTTTTGTGTGTGTGTGATGTTCATACTGTTTTAGATTTACCAGTCAGGTGGTTGTTCCTGTGTTCTTTGCCATGCTCCCACCACTTTTTCAGCACTTCCTTGCTCTGTGACACAAGATGTCCCATGCTCTCTCTCAGTGCAAGAGCTAGAATGCCCCAATACTCCAGAAAGTCTTGGTTCTCTTTAGTGGGAGTGGTATTTAGAAACTACCATCTCAGTGCATGTAAGGTGCTACTCGCATCTTGGCCCTTTCCCTGGACAGAACTAGGAAAGAGAATTGATTAAAATCATAAGTTCAGATGGAATGAGCCCCCGGTGTTATATGATAAATCACTGACCTCTACCTCTGAAACTAATAATATGCTACATGTTAATTAGCTGAATTTAAATAAAATAAAAATAAATAAATACAAGCATAAGTCCACCAAAATAGATGATCTGTTTGTCGTTTATGGCAATGCATGTTTTGAATATGAACTCTATTTTCGCTGTTTTCAAGATTATCCTATTGTTCCAACACCATTTACTTAAAAGTCCATCTTTTCCACAGTCATTTAATATGCAACCTTACCATATACTTACTTTCTGTTTTTACTTGAGTCTAATTTCTGTACATACTTGGATCTGTTTTTGAACTTTCTATTCTTTTCCAGTGGTCTATCTAATCATGTGCCAGTATCCATATTCTTTATTTTATTGTGATAAGAACACTTAACATGAAATCTAATCTCTTAAATGTTTAAGTGTGTAATGAATTGTTGTTGACTGTAGGTACAATGTTGCCAATTAGATCTCTAGAACTCATTCATCTTGCTTAACGAGAAATTTATGCCTGCTGATTAGTAACTGCTCATTGCCTCCTCCTTCAGGGCCCAGGCAACCACCCTTCTGGTCTTCAAGCCTATGAATTTGATTATTTTTGATACCTCATATCTGGAGAATCATGCAGTACTTGTCTCTCTGTGACTGCAGATTTCACTTAGAATAATGTCCTTCAGGTTCATCCATATTGTTGCATATTGCAGAATTTCTGTCTTTTATAAAGCTGAACAATATTCCATCGTATGTGCATACTACACCTTCTTTATCCATTCATCTGTCATGGACATTTAGGTAATTTCCACATCTTGGCTATTATGAATAGTGCTGCAATGAACATAAAAGTACTAATATCTCTTCAAGATCTGGATTTCAATTCTTTTGGTTAAATACCCAGAGGTTAAGATTGCTGGATCATAGGGTAGTTCTATTTTTAATTTTGAGGAAACTCCATGCTGTTTTCCACAGCAATTGCACCATTTGCATTCCCACTAACAACATATAAGCTTTCCAATTTTTCCACATGCTCACCAATACTTGTTGTTTTTTGATAATAGCCATCCTGACAGGTGTGAGTCTCAGTATCATATTCTTTTAATATAGAAGTTTTAAATATGTTGTAATATACAATTCAATAATTCTCTCCTCACTGCTCTTATTTTGTAGGATTTTTGGTGCATATTTACTTTTTCCATATGAATATTTTTATTTTTAAATAATTTCAAATTTATACAAAAGTTGCTGAAATAATACAATGTCCCACATACACTACAGCTGTAACAAAAATTATGTGTACCTCAAGGTAGATGTTTCAAACTTTAGCATACTTCAGTGGCTCCGAGCTGTAAGGGTTCTTCTAAGTGACAGCTTATTCAGATTTGGATTAACTTATCAGATCAATATCATAGCCCTTGGAGTTTTTGCTTCAATTTTTAGGTGAATCTAAAAAATGATTAAAATTAAGAATTTGATATATCAATATTAAAGACATCTAATTTTTAATTATAGTCAGACCACTTAAACAGAAAAATTATTTCCATTTTTGCACATTACCCTTCAATTTTTGCCCACGTGCTCCTATAAACTCGAACTTGAGTTGTTTTTCATCAATCATATCAAAATCTTTCTCCAGGTTTATGTATCATCTACCTAATTGTCATTTTGGAAGATTGAAAAAATATTTTGAACTGTGTCAACATTTATTACATTACCAATGGACAAGTTTAGCTCCATGTTGTGTACCCCACAACATTATCTCCTCACACCCCCAGCAAAGGTAGCTATTATTCTAAATCTATGTCTATCAGCCCCATTTCTTTTTTTCTTTCGCTCTTTCTTTCTTCTTTCAGTACAAGCATAGAAATGTCTGTGTTGTTAAAACAGTATTCAGTATTGTTTTGCATGTTTTTAACTTTATGGGAACAGTATCATATTGTATGTGTTCCTTTACAACTTATACTTTTCATTCACAATTATGTTCTAAGAATTACCTGGGTGGATATATATTGTTCTAGTTCCTTAATTTTCACTGCAATATAGCATTCTACTCTTTGATTACACCATAATTTATTTATACATTCTTCTTTTATTGGATATTTAAATTATTTCTAATTTTTCCTATTATAAATATTATCAAATATTATCATTCTTGCAAATACATCTTTGTATGCCTGTGTGGAAGCTACTCTAAGATATGAATGTAACAATCAATGGATTACCGACCCATAGAATATTGTATCTTAAAGTTGTCTAGTTATTGCCATATTACTGTCCAACATAGTTCCATTTTATTCTCCTATCATAGGTCCTGGTATTCTAATAACAGGTGGTATGATCTGAATGTTTGTATTCCCCCGAAATTCTTATGTTGAAATGTGATGGTATTAGTAGGTGGGGCCTTTGGTAAGTGCTTAAATCATGAGGGTGGAGTCCTCATGAATGGAATTAGCGCCGTATAAAAGAGGCTCCCAAGAATCCCTAGTCCCATCTACTGTGTGAGGATACAAGAAGTCTTCCACCTAGAAGAAGGCACTCACTTGACCATGCTGGCACCCTGATCTTGGACTTCCCAGCCTTGAGAACTGTAAGCAATAAATTTGGGTGTTTATAAGCTACCCAGTCTGTAGTATTTTGTGATAGCAGCCCAAATGGACTAAGACAATAGGTATCTTTTGACTTGTAATTTTTGCCTATCTGACAGATATTTCATTTTGATTTTACATTGTAATTTCCAAATCACTAGTGAAGTTAGCATTTTTTTCATATATTTATTAGCTATTTATGATTCCTCTTCCACAAATCTCATGTCTATTTCCCATTTTTCTGTTGGAATGTTTTGACCTTTTCTGAGTAACATAAATGTGAAGGAATTCTTTTTTTCTCCGAGATTCCAGTTTGAGACAAGCAAGTATCTTTTTTACCTCTCATTGCTATCAGATAGAGATTTCTAGCAAATTCTTAATTTTTCAGTATATATTAACAGCAATGCCTCAATAGACATTCCTGTGAACACATTATTGTGCCTATATGAAAGTATTCCTGTTGTATAAAATAAAGTGTGAATTTCTAGAAGTAGACTCACTGCTTCAAAGGGTATGTGCATTTTCAGTTTGCTCACCAAAAATTTCCATAAATTTACATTTCCATGAGCATTAGGTGAAAATGACTAGGTTTCCATAGCCTTAAAAATATTAAATCTTATCAATCTTTATCAGGCATTTATATTTCTTTTTCCTCTTCTGAATTGGCTATTGATATGCTTTGTTTTTTCCATTACATTGTATGTGCTTTGTTTCCTATTACTTTGAAAATGTGGTTTTATCATTCAGTATTAATCCTTTTCTGTAATCTGATTCAAATATTTTCTTCCAGTCTGTTTTTTCCCTTTAGCTTCATTCATAATAAATACGCTTTTCAAACAGAAGTTTCAAATTTATGTCAATTCAAAGATGACATTTTTATCTTTATTTTTTTCACTCCTCCAAGATTATAGAAATATCACACTGAAATTTCAGTAGCCTTTAGGTTTTAGAAACTCATTCAGAAATTATTTTTGTGTGGTATGAGGCAAATACCAGTTTTTAAAAAACAATCGTTCATTGTTCCAACATCATTTAATTGCTCATGTTTTCCTCAGACTTGAAATCATATATACATATATGTGTGTGTCTGTGTATGATAGAATGTTTTACTCTATCCCTTTAATCTATTCACTTTTTCTTAAGCCAATACCATGCTGTGTTGACTATTGTGACTTTACAATATGTTTTGATATCCGGTGGGGTAAAACCCCAATCAAAAGAGGATCCTCCTTTCTAAACTCCCTTAGCTATTACTGTGCATGTCCAGATGATTTTTGGAATCATTATCTCGTCAAGGTCCTCCCAAAGGGATTTTATTTTCTCATATTCTATATGAATACACACTTTCCTTAACCAAATTGAGTGCTTAAAGGATCCTTTATGATTCCATTAGAAGTCCTGAAAATTGAGTTCTAGGGAAGAAATCAAAAGTAATAACAACAAAAGCACCCATCACAACCACTTTTCTTTCAAATGCTTAATAAACATGATCTCATTTCTTCCTTTTAACAGCCCCGCTAGGAATGTTTTGTTAAACTCATTTTTTAACATAAAGAGAAGAAACTGAAGTTTAGGGGAGAGGCTACAAACTGGAAAGGTGGTGAATGAGGCATTATCACTGACTCTCAAACTAGAACACTTCACCTCTTTAGTTTCTCTTATCTCTAGAGCAGTGGTTCACAAAGTGCCTTTCCTGGACCAGCAGCCTCAGAATGCCTGGGAACTTGTTAGAAATGCAAATTCCCTGGCCCCACCCCAGATCTACTAAATCAGAAATTTGGGGGATGGAGTCTAGCAATCCGAGCTATAAAAGCCCTCCAGTTATTCTGAAGCAGGGAGTTTGAGAACCACTGATCTAGAATCTAAAGACTGAGAGTAGGGGCACCTGGGTGGCTCAGATAGTTAAGCGTCTGCCTTCAGCTCAGCTCATGATCCCAGAGTCCTGGGATCGAGCCCTGCATCGGGCTTCCTGCTCGGCGGGGAGCCTGCTTCTCCCTGTGCCTCTACTGTTCCCTCTGCTTGTGCTCTCTTGCTCTCTCTGTTAGATAAATAAATAAAATCTAAAAAATAAAATAAAGACTGAGAGTAATAAAAAGAGATATTATATGACAATAATTAGTTACAAGGTGTAATGAGAAATAACAAAAACTACTGTGGCGGGGGCCAGTGACGTGGCAGGGGCCAGCGTAGGGGGCAGGGGGACCAAAAAGAACAACACTCATTGAAAGGAGCAAGAAGAAATGCTGCAGACTTTTTGGTTTTTCTATGAAATGACTATCGTGTTGGTAATAACAACAATCTCGACATGGCTCAGATGATAAAAACTAAAACAAAAAGGGTTTAGCTAAATAGGTCTCATATACTTTTCAGATCAGAAACCCTGAAAAGCCATTGAACTACAGCAGATAAACACCTAAGACGTATCATCCCAGCTCTCTGAGATCTGCACCTGAGAAATGCATTTAGTAACTCTTTGCTAAGACCCAAATGCCTGTCCATATGAATTTTTATCTCCTTCAGAGGTCAGACTGTAAACTGGTCTGGGAATGGAGTGAAAAAGTTGAGAGAAACCCTAAGAAGAGAAAACACTGACTAGGGTGGACTGTTGAGAGAGACCAGCACAAAGCAACAGTGCAGCTGGAAGCCTAAGGAGAAGGGGTGGCAGCCAAGTGGAGGAGTGAAGCTTCCCAGAGTGGACAGTGGGGAGGCCAGGCCAGCAGCACCATCTGCAGTGGTGAGGTGAGCCATATGCCCTGCGCTTGTGGGGCTTTCCACAGCTGACTCTGATTAAAACGGGAGCAAAAAATAACTTTTTCATTATTATTTTTGAATTGGATACATTTACCATTATTTGCAACAATATACAATTTGGCCACATTCGCATGGAGCGGAATTAGTACCTCGAACCAGCTGGATTTGCCCGTGCAAAGAGGACTTGGTGGGTTCAGGTGTTTAGCCTCTTTGTAAGAATTACCTATTAATTAAGTGATTAAAGATAATTAGCCTTTCCGTTGGGTATCCTGTTAGGATTGGGGATAAATTCTTGGAGAAGACTGACTGTAAAAGGCACAGGCTGGGATTAAATACATTTAAAATGTTCCCTGGGTCCTTTATTCGGTAGTGAGGTGCCTGCTTGGCTCAGAAAAACTCACACAAGATTCTCAAAATCCCTCTATGAACAGGAAAACTGTTACTGTAGCATATCTTCACCACCCTCTTGGAATTTAAAGCAGCATTTTCAAGGTTTATTATTTGTATTGGTTTTAATAGGATTCTTTTATGAACCAGTTTAATGAGGAGTATTCAATTATTGCTTCCTGAAAACACTGCTGTAATATCAGACTCCGTGCTGTGAGGCCTCTTTCAGTAAAAGTGTGTGTGATCTGAATGGAAAATAGAAGAACTCTTAAATAGCCATTGTTTCCTTTACTATGGCAAGGTTTCTGTCTGCCAAATGTGAATAAATGGTGGGTATATGCAAACATCCCATCCTTCTAGTGTGGTAAAGCTACCACATTAAAAAAGAAAATGTATTTAAATCTTAAAATCCACACACGATGTGACACTTATCACAAAATGCCTTTTTCAGAGTAAGACCTTCTCTATTTCCTTTGACAAATCAGAAAGGATTGGGCAGAAGTTTTCGAAACCTGTGGGATCATTAATTAGAGAGGGTGCCCCAGGCAAAGCTGAAGAATCCAAAAACAAACATACACATTCAATATGTAATGCTCAATCTGGAGTTTTAAACTGGATCTAGCAACTTGGAGCATGTGCCCCAGGGCATGACTCAGAGACTCTGCTAAAGAAATAAGAGTGATAGTCCCGAAGAAAGAGGCTCAAATTGTTAATCCACTTTTAATCACTAATCAGAACCTTTTCCGAATGCTTGATAGAACAAACCAGCATGCAACTTGAGTTGAAAGCGTTGTTATTTTTATGCATATTTAATTACAGCTATGAAAGCTCTCAAGAGCTCATGCACATAGTAGATAATATTTCATTTTTAGGAATGATAACTGGGAATGTTCTAAACCAGCTTAGGAGGTTCTAGAGTAAAGCCATCGTTGACATAATGGTTAGGGCAGGGAGAACACATTTATCTTGACCAGATCAAGACCCTCTTCATCCTGCCCTGATTACCAATGTATAATACTCAAGCTTTGAACTTTTATATAGATGGAAGAGTATTAATTCCTTGTCACCCAAACATTTGTTATTTGATACTAGACAATTTCATATATGATGTGAAGGGCACCTCATAAAAGAATCTCATTAACTTCCATGGAGGCCTTCCTTTGGCATTTCAGTTTTAAACAGGTTAGCATCATCTTGTGAGAGAATGACATGAAACAGAAATTACAGAACAAATAACACTTCCTTTGAACAAAGACTACACAGGGATTATTTACTGTATGTATATTGATATGAATAAATTGCTTTGAGTTTTGAAAAGGCAAAGTTTGGTCCATCAGCCAGCATCAAGAAGTAGCTTGTTGGAAGTGAACAGAGGGAATGAAACAGCTCAACACCATCCCACCCCCACAATCCCTCCTCCCTGCACCTGCCCCAACCCAATTCGGATTTTGGGGGGTTTTTTTTAACTATTTTTTTAAAGATTTTATTTATTTATTTGCGAGAGAGTGCACAGAAGGAGAGGGAGAAGCAGACTCCCTGCTGAGCAGAGAGCCCAATGTGGAGCTTGATCCCACGACCCTGAGATCATGACCTAAGCTGAAGGCAGGCACTTAACCAACTGAGCCACCCAGGCGCCCCTCAATTCTGATTTTTGATAGTTGTCATTCTCTCAATCTTAGATGAAGTGGTATACCAGTGCAAACTCAAGACAAATCTCCTAGATTCCTCACCCCTTTTCAACTAGATTGCCACCCTCCTTCTAAATAGAATGTCTGGCTCTGGTATCATATAAATGCTAAGTATTACTGGGTTTTTTGCTATTTTGTTATTACAATTATTATTTTAATTGTTCCCAGGTGAGGTTGAGGAATCCCAGGACTTCCTGTTACAGTTCTCTCCCTCCTGCTGAGCTGAAGATTACTACCTCATTGTGCCAAGTTTTTAATATACAAAGGGCTGCATTGGTGTGGGGACATTTTTATTAAAATATTTTTCATAACAGCCTGATGATTTTAGTTAGTATGATTATACTACTTAATTGAAGGAAGAAAAAAATAGAAGCAAAGATGCCATGTACTTCCCTAAAGTTAACATCAAGGTACAACTTATGTGCTGTGACTTTCTTACTAGTAGTCAAGTCAGTTATAAAATAAAAACACTGCCACTCAAGGAAGTATTTATCCTGGGATAAGGAAATTGATATAAATAAACTTACCTTATTAGTTTGCTAGAACACCGCACTTTACCACTTTTTCATCATCTATTAGACACTGAAAAACCTTCACAGGAAGACAAATGCCCCATCAAGGATATGGCTCAATGGAACTAGCCTTTATTGAGTACACACCAGTACAAAGGTACCAAGCCAGGGGCTGTGAGATTTTCAAAGATAAATAAAGTTTGTCCATACCCTTAAAGACTCCAACATAATCCCATGTTTTTGTTTTTCCCATCATTGAAACACTTCCTGCAAATTATTCACCAGACCCATTGACACCTAGTACAAACACTCTTTCTTGTACTAGGTTATGAGTTGTTACAATCCACTCCTCAGCTTCTGGGACATTAATCTTTGTCAAATTCAAATTCTTGAACTCATCTTTTTCTAAATAGATAGATAATAAAGAATCGTCCTGCATGATTATAGCAGACAACAAGTCCCAAGATTTGCAGTGAACAAGCTGGAGACCTAGAAAAGCCAATGGTTTAATTCCAGTCCAAGTCCCAAGGCCCAAGAATCAGGAGAGCCAATGGTTCCAGACAAAGTTCAAGTCTGAAGGCAGGAAAAGACCAGTGTCCTAGCTACAAGACAGGCAGAGAGAGCAAATTCTATCCTACTCTGCCTTTTGTTCTGTTCAGGATTTCGACAAATTGGATGAAGCTTATCCACATTGGAGAAATCTATGTGTTCTACTCAATCTATCAATATAAATGTTTCTCTTATCCAGAAACACCCTCACAGACATACTCAGAATAGTGTTTAATCAATGCTCAGTAATTCAGGAGCCAATTATTCAGGTGTTGTAACCCAGATTTCAATACTTGTCTGAATGGTCTTTCACTAAAGGTGATCAAATACAAAGTCTCTAGAAAGATACTACCCTTGTATCCTTCTTGAAAAAATTATTTGAAGACAACAGGGAGAAAAAAATGAAACTAACATCTCAAGAACAGGAAAGTCGGCATAAACAAACAGGCAGTGACCATAGAGACCAATTAAAATGAGATATTTAAATAATTGTAAATCTGGTTACAAAACTAGAGGCAAATGTCAAAAAGAGAAGGTTTCTTAGTGGAAAAAAAAATCTTAGTAATAATATAGACCTAAATTCAAGATTTTAGGGACAGCTGGTTTTCTCAGTCAGTAGAGTGTATGACTCTTGATCTCAGAGTCATGAGTTCAAACCCCACATTGGGAGTGAAGCTCACTTTAAATAAATAAAAAATTAAATTAAAAAATAAATTCAAGATCTTATTAACAAAGAGTAAGAGGTAATGAGGAAAGACTAGAAATCTTTTTTTTTTAAGATTGATTTATTTATCTTAGAGAGAGAGCAGGGGAAGGGGCCGAGGGAGAGGGAGAGAGAGAATCCTCAAGCAGACTCCCCACTGAGTGAGGAGCCAGAAGCAGGGCTCAATCCCAGGACCCTGAGCTGAGATCATGACCTGAGCCGAAATCAAGAGTTGGCCACTTACCCGACTGAACCACCCAGGCACCCCGGAAGCATAGAAGTCTTTTTAAACAAAGGTTTCAAAATACACGATTTCATTTTTGATTCTTACAATTATGGAAAATGTTAATACTTCAGAAAAACTTAAAAATAATCACATATAAAATGAAAAGAAAGAAATATAATTTCCAAAATATTAAAGAAGATTAAAGGAAAGGAAATAGTTCATTCACTTATTAGATATTCTTTTGAGCAACTACTTTTTGCTGTCACTGTTCTGGTTTGTGGGTTTACAGTAGTGCTTTATAATCAAGAGACCAAGTGGTAGGTAATGTCTCTTAAATTAGGTCTAAAAATTATTTAGAAAAAATATGCTATTTATAAGAAATAGTCATAAAACAAAACAAAGCCAAAAGGCAAAAAAGTTAAAGGTTAAAAAGTTAATGCAAAGACCTACCAGATCTTAAAGGAAGGGTCTGGCACAGCTTTGACCATCCCACTGGGTTGTATTCTTCCTGGATTCCCCAGCCCAGACCATCTCTTCAACCTCACCTTGAACATCACTCTCAGTTAGTCATAATACTCTACTCCAGTTGGTTCTCAAAACTGTAGCACAATCCCTGAGAAGCACGTTTTTGTTTCTCACAGTATTGGAGGCCACTACTGATATTTAAGGGTGGGACTAGCAGAGTAAAAAAATTAACTCGAAGATACAGTTTTGCTTGCTAAAACACCAGAAAGGATGAACATGTATATAGCAAAAACAGAAATGTAGTAGAGGTAGAAAATTCTGAGCTTGTCTTTAAATACTTGTCTCCTGAGTCCAACAGTTAATGTAACTATTTGAGCACTGTCAAACACCACAAAGGAATAGCTTAGGGGATAGTGTTATCCCAAACTGCAATAACATACTTTGGAAAAATGATACCTTTCCCCCATCCCCCCAAATACTTAATTTCTTTTTAAGATTTTATTTATTTATTTGAGAGAGAGAGAGTATGTGAGCAGGGGGAGGAGCAAACGGGAAGGGAGACAGAGGAGGAAAGAATCTCAAGCAGACTCCATGCTGAGTGCGGAGCCAAATGCAGGGCTCCATCCCACGATCGTGAGACCATGACCTGAGCCAAAACCAAGAGTTGGACACGACCTACTGAGCCACACAAGTGCCCTGCCAAAATGCTTTATGAAGTGAAATAATCAGAATATTAGAAATCAAAATTTGTTTAAAGGACAACTCCTGGTAGTAAATGCTTTTATTATTTTAAGAAAGAAAAGAAGAGGAAAAAAATACTAAGAATTTGACTCAAACCAATAGAAGAATATGGTTAAATTGAATGAAAATAAAGGGGGAAGATTAAAAGTAAATGCAAACTTAAAGAAGTAGAAAACATAAAAATAGTATTCTGAGATGTCCATGTGATCATAAGTTTACTCCAAGGTAAATTAAGTGGATTTGGAATACTGTCACATAAAATTTTTAATAAAGTATCAGTTTATGCACATAATTTGAAATAATATTAAACTCTCTCAAACTAAAAATTTGTTAAGGAGTACATAATTTCAGAGCAAATTTAAACCATATTTATATTACTGCCACATGTATGTGCCATGTTGTGCTATGTGCAGTCCTTTGTTAGTATCAGTCTTGAATTACGCAAGTTTTAAATTATGGGAGGTTTTCAGGAATAGCTGCATCTCACAGAAAACATGAAAGCCTTATATTTATAGTTGTATACATATTATACATAAGGTAGAGAAAAGACCAGAAGGGAGATTCCTAAGAATAAACAATGGTTTCCACCAAATGATGTAATTGTATGGATTATTTTTTTTAATTAAAAAAAAACTTTGAAATTTAATTTCCTATCTTCAAGTAACCTAGGGGATTCTTTTCCTCCTCTCTGCTGCAGCCTTGGATTTTGTTCTATGTCTAATTGGAAGGCAGACCCAATCAACTTACTACAGTGACAGCATGACTCAGGGATGAAGACACAGGTTCTAGAACCACAGTACCTGGCTTTGAATGCTGGCTCTGCCTCATCCCTGGACTGCCTGAGGCCTCAAGTTTCTTCATCTGTAAAATGAGAATAACAATGGTACTTATCTCATGGAATTGTTATGAAGATTAACCCATCTCATAGAGTTGTTATGAGTATTAATTGAGGTGATACATGTAAACTCCTTGAAATGGTGCCTACATAGAGCATGGATGATATAAGAGCAATGTGGTTATTAGAAGGGAGGCTGGGAAATGTGTTATTCAGCTGGCTGACTATGGGCCTACTAACAACAAAGACCCTATATATTTTTTAAAAATTGTCTTTATCTGAGTATGGTTGACATACAATGTTACATTAGTTTCAAGTGTACAATATAGTGACTCGAATCTCTATATATTACGCAATACTCATCACAAGTGTCCTCATTACATCTGTCCTCATACGACGCCATTCCAGTATCATTGACTATATTCCCTATGCTATACCTTTTATCCTCATGACTTATTCATTCCGTAACTGGAAGCCTGTTCCCTTTTCCTTTCACCCATTTTGTGCATCCCACCCCCACACCCTGGCAACCATCAGTTTGTTCTCTGTGTTTATACAAAGATCTTATATTTTAAAGGAGGAAAGGGAAAATGCACATCAGTACCAGCAATCCTGGCCTCACTCTACAAACCAAGTGACATGCTGTTAGATAATCCAGAGTTGTTTTTACTGTGATGAGGGATTTTCTTCTCAAACTTGATTAATCGAGTCGATGTTAATATCTCACTTTTATCTTACATATGCAGGAAATGAATCTTAGGTTAAATAATTTACCAGAGATCACCCAGTAGTAAGTAGAAGGTGTAGCATTTGAACCTTCCCCTTTCTGACATCTTGGTGATGACAGGAGAAGACCCAGTCTAGAGGAGCCCTGGTGTCAGTGATAGACATCAATACTGGCTAATGACATTTTTGAGAAGGTCATTTTTCCTATAAAAATAATAAGTGAGTGTTCTCGGGGGCGGAGCAAGATGGCGGAGGAGTAGAAGACCTGGATTTCGTCTGGTCTCAGGATTTCAGCTGAATAGGGATCAAACCATTCTGAACACCTACGAACTCTACAGGAGATCGAAGAAAAATAGCAACAACTCTCTGAACAGAAAAGCGACCACTTTCTGGAAGGTAGGACGTGCGGAGAAGTGAATCCGAGGCGATATTCGGGAGGACAGACGGCGGGGGAGGGGGCCTCCGTCGGCCGCTTCTGGCAAGTGATAGAGCCGTGGAGCACAAAATCGGAACTTTTAGAAGTTAGCTCTGCTGAGGGACGTCACTCCAGTGGCTAAGCGGGGGGTGGAACCCTCGCGGGACAGTGTGGTCTCAGGACCCTCGGGGTCACAAAAAGACCAGGGGTGCCTGAGTGCAGCAGAGCTCCCAGGTATCGGAACAGGGAAGCCGGCTGCAGAGACAGAGCCGAAGTGCGGGCTCTCAGCTCGGGGTTGCCATAAACTGTGATCCGCAGCCCAGTCCGGCCACTGCTCCTCCAGAAGGGACCCAACAAGTGGCAGAGCCAGGGAGACTCCCCTTCCTCCCCCAGGAGGAGCGGCGCGGGAGCGCACCGCAGGGATCTGCTGGGTTTGGAGACTCCACACGGGTCGGGTGCCAGAGATAGAAACGCGCGGTCACAGGCCGGGTGAGCACGGAGTGCGGCCAGAGACCAGGGAGACGGGAGTGACTGCTTTTCTCTGGGAGCACACTGAGGAGCGGGGCCCCGAGTTCTCGGCTCCTCCGGGTCGAGATTGGGAAGCCACCATTTTCACCCTGGTCCTCCAAAGCTGTGCCAAGAGCTTGCAGGGAACAAAAGCTCCTGAGAGCAAACCCGAGCAGCTTGCTTAGCCCAGACTGACAAGGGCGGGGCAATTCCGCCTCTGGCAAAGACATTTGGGCACCACGGCAACACGCCCCTCCCCCAGAAGATCAGCACAAACAGCCAGCAAGCCAAGACCAAGTTTACCGATCAAGGAGAACGGGAGAACTCCAGCGCTAGGGGAATACTGCACATAGAATTCATGGCTTTTTTACCATGATTCATTAGTTTTTCAAAGTTAATTTTTTTAACTGTTTTTTTTTAATTTTTCTTTTTCCCTTTTTCAACCAACATCTTATCAATCCCTTTTTTAAAAAAACATTTTTTATTTTTCATTTTTAGAGTCATATTTTATCCCTTCATAGTAGTTACCCTTATTTTTGGCAAATATATATATATAAGTTGTTCTCTCTTTAAAATTTTGAGATACAGTTTCTTCTAACAGATCAAAATATACCCTAAATCACTAGTGTATGGCTTTGTTCTAGTCTCCTGCCTGATCAAATTCTCTCCCTTTTCTTTTTCTTTTATTTTTTTGTAATCTTTTTTCAAACAACTACTTATCAATTCCTTTTATAAAATCTTTTATAATTTTCATCTTTACAGTCATCTTCCATCCCTTCATTGTATCAACCCTTATTTTGTACAAGTCTTTCTTCCTTTAAAATTTTAGGAGGCACTTTCTTCTAACAGACCAAAATACGCCCAAAATCTAGTGTGTGACACTAATCTATGCACTAGCCTGATCACATTTGATCATATTCTGGGGTTTTTTTTGTATTGTTCTGTTTTTGTTTTTATCTTTTTCTTTTTTCTTTTTTTTTTCCTCTTTCTTTTTTCTTTCTTTCCCTTTCTATTAGCCTGGTTTCAGGTCCTTTCTGATTTGTATAGAGTATATTTGCTGGGAACGTTGTTAACCTGTTAGCATTTTGTTATCTCATTCATCTATTCTCCTCTGGACAAAATGACAAGATGAAAAAAAATCACCTCAGCAAAAAGAACAAGAGGTAGTACCGTCTGCCAGGGACCTACTCAATACGGACATTAGTACGATATCGGACCTAGAGTTCAGAATCATGACTTTAAAGATACTAGCTGGGCTTGAAAAAAGCATGGAAGTTATTAGAGAAACCCTTTCTGGAGAAATAAAAGAACTAAAATCTAACCAAGTCGAAATCAAAAAGGCTATTAATGAGGTGCAATAAAAAATGGGGGCACTAACTGCTAGGAGAAATGAGGCAGAAGAGAGAATCAGTGATATAGAAGACCAAATGATGGAAAATAAAGAGGCTGAGAAAAAGAGATAGAAACAACTACAGGATAACGAGGGCAGAATTCGAGAGATAAGCGATATGATAAGACAAAACAACATTAGAATAATTGGGATCCCAGAAGAAGAAGAAAGAGAGACAGGGGCAGAAGGTATATTGGACAAAATTATAGCAGAGAACTTCCCTAATGTGAGGAAGGAAACAGGCATCAAAATTCAGGAGTCACAGAGAACCCCCCTCAAAATCAATAAAAATAGGTCAACACCCCGACATCTAATAGTAAAACTTACGAATCTCAGAGACAAAGAGAAAATCCTGAAGGCAGCTCGGGAGAAGAGATATGTAACCTACAATGGTAGAAATATTAGATTGGCAACAGACCTATCCACAGAGACCTGGCAGGCCAGAAAGGACTGGCATGATATCTTCAGAGCACTAAATGAGAAAAATATGCAGCCAAGAATACTATATCCAGGAGGCTCACTGAAAATAGAAGGAGAGATCAAAAGCTTCCAGGACAAACAAAAACTAAAGGAATTTGCAAACACGAAACCAGCCCTCCAAGAAATATTGAAAGGGGTCCTCTAAGCAAAGAGAGAGCCTAAAAGCAGCATAGATCAGAAAGGAACACAGACACTGTACAGTAACAGTCACCGTACAGGCAATACAATGGCACTAAATTCATACCTTTCAATAGTTACCCTGAATGTAAATGGGCTAAATGCCCCAATCAAAAGACACGGGCTATCAAATTGGATTAAAAAACAAGACCCATCGATATGCTGTCTGCAAGAGACTCATTTTAGACCCAAAGACACCCCCAGATTGAAAGTGAGGGGGTGGAAAACCATTTACCATGCTAATGGACACCAAAAGAAAGCTGGGGTGGCAATCCTTATAACAGACAAATTAGATTTTAAAACAAAGACTGTAATAAGAGATGAAGAAGGACACTATATCCTACTTAAAGGGTCTCTCCAACAAGAAGATCTAACAATTGTAAATATCTATGCCCGTAACATAGGAGCAGCCAATTATATAAGGCAATTAATAACAAGGGCAAAGAAACACATTGACAACAATACAATAATAGGGGGGGACTTTAACTCCCCACTGACTGAAATGGACAGATCATCTAAGCAAAAGATCAACAAGGAAATAAAGACTTTAAATGACACACTGGACCAAATGGACTTCACAGACATATTCACAACATTCCATCCCAAAGAAATGGAATACACATTCTTCTCTAGTGCCCATGGAACATTCTCCAGAAGAGATCACATCCTAGGTCACAAATCAGGTCTCAACCAGTATCAAAAGATTGGGATTATTCCCTGCATATTTTCAGACCACGATTCTTTGAAACTAGAACTCAATCACAAGAGGAAAGTCACAAAGAACTCAAATACATGGAGGCTAAAGAGCATCCTACTAAAGAATGAATGGGTCAACCAGGAAATTAAAGAAGAATTTAAAAAATTCATGGAAACCAATGAAAATGAAAACACAACTGTTCAAAATCTTTGGGATATAGCAAAGGCAGTCCTAAGAGGAAAGTATATAGCAATACAAGCCTTTCTCAAAAAACAAGAAAGGTCTCAAATACACAACCTAACCCTACACCTAATGGAGCTGGAGAAAAAACAGCAAATAAAGCCTAAACCCAGCAGGAGAAGAGAAATAATAAAGATCAGAGCAGAAATCAATGAAATAGAAACTAAAAGAACAGTAGAACAGATCAACGAAACTAGGAGCTGGTTCTTTGAAAGAATTAACAAGATTGATAAACCCCTGGCCAGACTTATCAAAAAGAAAAGAGAAATGACCCAAATCAACAAAATCATGAATGAAAGAGGAGAGATCACAACCAACACCAAAGAAATACAAACAATTATAAGAACATAATATGAGCAACTCTATGCCCGCAAATTAGATAACCTGGAAGAAATGGATGCATTCCTAGAGATGTATCAACTACCAAAACTGAACCAGGAAGACATAGAAAACCTGAACAGACCTAAAACCACGAAGGACATTGAAGCAGTCATCAAAAATCTCCCAAAAAACAAAAGCCCAGGGCCAGACGTCTTCCCAGGGGAATTCTATCAGACATTTAAGGAAGAATTAATACCTATTCTCCTGAAACTGTTCCAAAAAATAGAAATGGAAGGAAAACTTCCAAACTCATTTAATGAGGCCACCATTACCTTGATCCCAAAACCAGACAAAGACCCCCATCAAAAGGAGAATGACAGACCAATATCCTTGATGAACATGGATGCAAAAATTCTCACCAAAATACTAGCCAATAGGATCCAACAGTACATTAAAAGGATTATTCACCATGACCAAGTGGGATTTATCCCTGGGCTGCAAGGTTGGTTCAACATCCGCAAATCAATCAATGGGATACAATACATTAACAAAAGAAAGAACAAGAATCATATGATCCTCTCAATAGATGCAGAAAAAGCATTTGACAAAGTACAACATCCTTTCTTGATCAAAACTCTTCAGAGTATAGGGATAGAGGGTACATACCTCAATATCATAAAAGCCATTTATGAAAAACCTACAGCGAATATCATTCTCAATGGGGAAGAGCTGAGAGCTTTTCCCCTAAGGTCAGGAACGCGGCAGGGATGTCCACTCTCACCACTGCTATTCAACATAGTATTAGAAGTCCTAGCCACAGCAATCAGACAACAAAAAGAAATCAAAGGCATCCAAATTGGCAAAGAAGAAGTCAAACTCTCACTCTTTGCAGATGATATGATACTGTATGTGGAAAACCCAAAAGACTCCATCCCAAAACTGCTAGAACTCATACAGGAATTCAGTAAAGTAGCAGGATATAAAATCAATGCACAGAAACCCTGATGTCTGGGACAGAAGAGAGACAAATCAAGGAGTCGATCCCATTTATAATTGTACCCAAAACCATAAGATACCTAGGAATAAATTTAACCAAAGACGCAAAGGATCTGTACTCAGACAACTATAAAATACTCCTGAAAAAAGTTGAAGAAGACACAAAGAAATGGAAAAACGTTCCATGCTCACGGATTGGAAAAACAAACATTGTGAAGGTGTCAATGCTACCTAGAGCAATCTACACATTCAATGCAATCCCCATCAAAATACCATCCACTTTTTTCAAAGAAATGGAACAAATAATCCTAAAATTTGTATGGAGCCAGAAGAGACCCCGAATAGCCAGAGGAATCTTGAAAAAGAAAAACAAAGCTGGTGGCATCACAATTCCGGACTTCCAGCTCTCTTACAAAGCTGTCATCATCAGGACAGTATGGTACTGGCACAAAAACAGACACATAGATCAATGGAACAGAATCGAGAGCCCAGAAATGGACCTTCAACTCTATGGTCATCTCATCTCTGACAAAGCAGGAAAGAATGTCCAATGGAAAAAAGACAGTCTCTTCAACAAATGGTGTTGGGAAAATTGGACAGCCACATGCAGAAGAATGAAACTGGACCATTTCCTTACTCCACACACAAAAATAGACTCCAAATGGTTGAAAGACCTAAATGTGAGACAGGAGTCCATCAAAATCCTAAAGGAGAACACAGGCAGCAACCTCTTCGACCTCAGCCGCAGCAACTTCTTCCTAGAAATGTCGCCAAAGGCAAGGGAAGCAAGGGCAAAAATGAACTATTGGGATTTCATCAAGATAAAAAGCTTTTGCACAGCAAAAGAAACAGTCCACAAAACCAAAAGACAACCGACAGAATGGGAGAAGATATTTGCAAATGACCTATCAGATGAAGGGCTAGTATCCAAAATCTATAAAGAACTTCTTCAACTCAACACCCAAAGAACAAATAATCCAATCAAGAAATGGGCAGAAGATACGAACAGACATTTTTTCCAAAGAAGACATCCAAATGGCCAACAGACACATGAAAAAGTGCTCAACATCGCTCGGCATCAGGGAAATCCAAATCAAAACCTCGGTGAGATACCACCTCACACCAGTCCGAATGGCTAAAATTAACAAGTCAGGAAACGACAGATGTTGGCAAGGATGTGGAGAAAGGGGAACCCTCCTACACTGTTGGTGGGAATGCAAGCTGGTGCAACCACTCTGGAAAACAGTGTGGAGGTTCCTCAAACAGTTGAAAATGGAGCTACCATACAATCCAGCAATTGCACTACTGGGTATTTACCCCAAAGATACAAATGTAGGGATCCGAAGGGGTACGTGCACCCCAATGTTTATAGCAGCAATGTCCACAATAGCCAAACTGTGGAAAGAGCCAAGATGCCCATCGACAGATGAATGGATAAAGAAGAGGTGGTATATATACATAATGGAATATTATGCAGCCATCAAAAGGAATGAGATCTTGCCATTTGCAACGACGTGGATGGATCTGGAGGGTGTTATGCTGAGTGAAATAAGTCAATCAGAGAAAGACATGTATCATATGACCTCACTGATATGAGGAATTCTTAATCGTAGGAAAAAAACTGAGGGTTGCTGGAGTGGTGGGGGGTGGGATGGATAGGGTGGCTGTGTGATAGACATTGGGGAGGGTATGTGCTATGGTGAGTGCTGTGAATTGTGCAAGACTGTTGAATCATAGATCCATACTTCTGAAACAAATAATGCAACATATCTTAAGGAAAAAGAAAAAGAAGCAGATAGCAGGAGGGGAAGATTGAAGGGGAGTAAGTCGGAGGGGGAGACGAACCATGAGAGACGATGGACTCTGAAAAACAAACTGAGGGTTCTAGAGGGGAGGGGGGTTGGGGGATGGGTTAGCCTGGTGATGGGTATTAAAGAGAGCACATTCTGCCTGGAGCACTGGGTGTTATGCACAAACAATGAATCATGGAACACTACATCAAAAACTAATGATGTAATGTATGGTGATTAACATAAAAATAAAAAATTAAAAAAATAAGTGAGTGTTCTCTACGGAGGTTTGAAGACAAAGGTATAAACAATAATGGAAATTTGGAGAATATAAACAGTACATCCTTTGAGATTACCAAGATGGCACCGAAGCACATCTCTAAGTAACCATCTACCGGCAATGGAAGCCAAATAATTTGCTGAGATGTCAAAATTTTATTTTGTAATTGGATATCTCAGTAAATTTTCAGTTTTTGGTTGCAAATAATAGAAACCCAGTTAGTCCAATGAGCAAAAAGAACAAAAATATTATGAGTACCTTGAGGTGTGCCATGGAACCTAAGGCCTGTTGTTGGCATCACAAAAAACTGGGACCAGGAAGAGGAAACCCATCAAGAAACCTGCCCTTTAGCTTCTCTCTCACATTCTCTTGCTCTCACTCTCTCTACCCATGTGGCCTCATCTCTTTATCTCTCAGATGTTGGCTTAGTTTTCTTTTCTCTGAAAACCAGTAGGATTCAAAATGGCTACCTCACACAAGCAGCATCTGTTTGGGAATTTGTGTCACCTCAGGCAAGACAACTGAAGGAATTAACTAGCATTTCTGAAGTCCAATTCCAAATTCCAGTAAAAAAAAAAAACTAAATTGACCCAGATCAGTTAGAAGTTTACCTCAGTCCAGTCCAGTCTGCTATGGCCAAAGGGCAAGAGTCATGAGTAAACATTGTAGGTCGGTGGTGATAGTACAGCTGTGAGAGGAAGGGGACACTGTGTTGGGCTGACACTCTAAAAACGCATTTACTTGAGTGAACTTTTTTATTAAAGACTATAAAATTAGAGAATTGGTCAAACTTATGTTCTTTGTGAAGAAAATTAGTAAGACAGGATTATTTTAAAACTAAGGTATCATTTCCCTGCAGTTTCTTTAAAGAAAAGAAAGGCCACATTATAAAGTGCAACACCAGGGGCTAAGGAGACTCTACAGGAAAGTGTGGTGTCCATATTGATTTTTAACATCAGCACAACTTCTCCTTCATTTGAGGAAGGCTGGCATGTAATTAAAGGAAAAGCCCCAAGACCATTTCCAGAAAGCTCAG